>NW_023505473.1:0-57296 GCF_004664715.2 Peromyscus leucopus | reverse complement strand
TAAAAGGTGCAAGAAGCACCGCCTCCTTTGGGTCGTATAGCCTAAGATCCTGGGCAAAGCAAATACCACTACAGCCACCTGGTGACACTACCTGGTGACACCCTGGTTTTAGACCGCCAGCCTCAAGACTGAGAAAACAGACGTCTGTCATTGAAGTCCTCAGTGTGTAGATGTCATGCCTGCAGCTCTCACAGACTAACACAGAAGGCAAGAGCAGAGATGGGATGATGGAGAGTCAGTGGTCTGCGGACTCCTACCCACTCCGGCCTGCCATTCTCTGACAGCCTCACAGGGATGGGTGTAGATTGCCTGAAAGATCAGGACAGCTTGGAAGGATGGTCTTGAGGACAGGGGGATATAGAATCTCTCTCTGGATAATTCTTGTGTGTTCCTTTTGATCTGCCCTGAGAGGCCCATGTGTCCTGAATCTATCTCTACAAGCTTGGGAACCTCTAAAACTGGCAAGGGTGAGCTGGACTTGGCAAAGGCATGTGTCTTTGGCAGACAAAATTTGCAAGCTCTGCGGGGTACACCAAAGATCTGGCCTTCTTCCCAGAATGCCCTATCACCAGCAAATGCATACCACAGTGGTGGCCATCAACCTCCCTGGGAAAAGCAGTCACCAATACGTGGCTGAGCATACTGTCTTCTGGATTGAATTTTGTGACCTTTGGTCTTGGTGATTTCTCTGTTTGCGTCCCTCAGTCTGGCGTCCTTTGCTTTCCCCTCCAGCAGGTGACAGCCTGTTGGAGATGCCCAGCCTTCTGCAGAGTACCTGGAGGCAGAGGAAGAGGGGGTCTGCCAAAGGTAGCAGCATCTCTGGTCCCTTGCAAGGGCTACAGCTAGGACATGTGCCATCCTGGCACAGTGAGAAGACTTGAGAGCTATAACCATCTCCTTTGGACCCTGGCTCATGATGCCAAAGGTCCTATGGATGCACATTTTTGGTTAGTGGGGACCTAGCTACATTCGAGTAGCTGCAACGTGTCCCTCCTTTCTGTAGCTGTCAGACTTTAGGTTTACACTGAAATGTATGGAAGGGAAGGAGGCGGGGTTGGTGGTGGGAGGTCATTGGTGGAGAGGGTCGCACAGCAGTGAAGATTCTGGATACTGCTCCTGTCCATCTGAAGCTTCTAGAAGTCTCTGTTCTAAGACTTAAAGCATGCTCCCTGGGTCCTGCGTCACAAGCTACCCCACAGACAAGCTGGGCTAATTAGCACTTCCACACATGCTGGGTGACCTGAGGAGTGGCATTTGACCTCTTGAAGGCTTTCTTCCCCCTCTCTGTAAAATAGGGTTAATAGCATTGACCTGTCTCAGAGAGTTACAGAGGGGATCACTTGATATTTGAGGTTCAGTGTTTGAGGAGCGGCAGTCAAAGAGGGTGGTGGCTTGACCCATGGACAGCAGAATAGACAACCACGCCCCCTACTTCTGGGCCGGCTGTGCCAAGGGTACTTCACCAAGGACCGCACAAAGAGGGGCAGGGTAGTTCAGACAACACCTCACTCTCTGGGCATCTGTAGGTTCACCGGGATGTGACAACAGTATCTACCCTTGCTGTCTGTCTAATGCTTGGCAACAGAGTGGGAAGTTGTGCAAATCTCACAAAGTCCTGTCAGAGCTTGCTTTAGCACAGAGATACCTGGACAGAGAGGTGCTGAGTTCCGTGGTGTGCTGATGGTTCTGACCTCAGTTCTCTGTAGAGGACCGAATCCCCAGAATTGTGTATGCACATGTGTATGTGTATACACACATGTCTTGTGTACATCTGAAAACACACATGGGTGTTGTGTATGTGTGTTGTGTATATATGTATATATTGTCTCCACCCCATCTTTCTCCCAAATTCATGTGTTTTTTTTTTTTTTGTTTTTGTTTTTGTTAACGGCTCCCTGAATCCAATTAGTATTACCCATATGTGCATGGTGTGACACACACACACAATTTTGTGATATATTTGTCAGGACGAAATTTTTCTGTGAAGGTATACATAAAAAATGGAAGTGATCACCTTTAAAAATATTTGGTTGAGAAATGAGTATAGCCACTTCAAACAGAAAGCAGTGTGGGAAAGTTGTGGTTCATGAAACGCCCAGAAACCATTTGCAAGTTTTAGACAAAATCAGCATTTGGTATTTACCCTATCCTTGCACAATTTATTTTTATCTTAATTACAGGATGTAAATGGAGTATAATGGTTGTTTCAGACAGCGCTCTGCAGGGGGATATTTACCCTGCCTTGCCCCACGTGTCGATCTGTGGCATCGTTTTCCTGGAGTGCCAGAATGTGTAAACCTGTTGGGCGCACCAAGCAACAGATGCACAGGGCTTCCTTGTGCATAGTTCATAATATTAATTATGCCATTAATGTGTTATTGCCATTGTTCATAGATGGATATTGTGGATAAAGCCCTGAGCTGGTTGTCAGGAATTAGAGGCACACTTCTCTTGTCAACTACCTAGCAATGCTACAGGAGTCAGTGTATCATTTTTATGTCTGCCTAAAAGACAGATGATGCCCTGTTCATCCTGCCTGAAGTGCAATGTTAGCAGACTCCGATGCGAAGCCGTATATCAAGGAGGTCTGAGAAATGTGGCCCGAAGCTGGTGCTTCTGGTAGTTGCCCTTTTCTTACTCAGGGCAGTCCCATTGAGTATTTAAGTGGGTATTTAAATGTAAAGGGATTAAACTGGGAGGAGGTTGAAACTCCAGTTTCCCAGCTATGCTAGACCTCTGTGAGTGCTCAGAGCCACACGCCACGCTGGACATCATAGCTTCACTGCTTGCCCAATGTCCCCTTGCTCTTTCTGTCCTGCCTATTGACGAACTGGGTAGTGAAGACTTCAGTTCTTTGTGTAGTCTTCAACTTTATAAGCGTGCATAAGCCGCTTGTCTTGTTGTTGTGACAAAATGTGGACCAAAGCAACACTAAGGAATGGTTTATGTTGGCTCACACGTCTAGGGGATACGGTCCGTCATGGTGGGAAAGCAGAATGCTACAAGTGTGAGGCAGGTGGTTGTCTCGTGTCCGCCATCAGGAAGCAGAGAGAGAGATGAATGCTGGTGAGGAGCTTCTCTCTCCTCTCCATTTGATTCCATCTGTGACTCCAGCCCATAGAATTGTGCTGTCCCACGTTTAGGGTGGTCTTCCTTTCTCAATTAACCTAATCCAGATAGTCTCTTACAGACATGCTCAGAGTCTTGTATCCATAGTGATTCTAAGGTTCGTCAAGTTGAATCAAGACTCACCACCTCTGATGGCTATTCTTGGTTGTCAACTTGACTACATCTGGAATGAATTGCAGCTCAGAAATGGAGGGCACACCTGTGACCGTTTTTGCTTGGTTTAAAGTGGGTGAATCCATTTCTAGTCCGGACCTTTGAGCAGGAAGACACACACCTTGATCTGGATCTTGAGGTGGGCAGATACTTGACTTTAATCTGGGCCATACCTTCTGCTGGCAGTCTATATAAGGACCTGGAAGAAGAAGCTTTTGCTCTTTGCCTGCTTGCCCTCACCTTGCTAGCAAGTCCATTCCTTCACTGGCATTAGAACCTACTTCTTCAGGATTCCACCGTATACTGAAGACATCCAGTCTTGCAACTTTCTGTTTACAGAAACTCACTGTTGGATTAGCTAGACTGCAAGTCATTCCAAAAATCCCATAAGTCATTCCAGCAATTCCCCATATATATATTCGTTCTGTAAGTTCTGATATTCTAGAGAACCTTGACTAAAACACTATTACAAGGTATAAATCATTAAAAATGCTTATTATCTTATTCACGGCCACATCTCTTGTAGTAGAATATGTACTGGATGTGTTTGCCTTTCCTTTCCTGCAATCACTGACCCAGACCCTTGGATAATTTCACTTGGCCAATACTGAAGGAAAAGAAAGCTACTTGGTACAACATATTAAATGCAAAATTGTGGGTGGGCTTTGAAATGTATAGCCTTGTCCCACCTTCTGTTCACTGTGCTTTTCATGTGCTTTTGAAATATGATCAGCCAGCCTCCCAAATGCTTGCTGCTAGGGCCTCGCATAGTCCAGAATAGCCTCAAACTCACCATGTAGCTGAGAATGACCTTGAACTGCCCAGGTTATGCCTCTTTCTCTCATGTGCTGGGATTACAGGCATGAGTGACCAAACTCAGTGTATGCATACTAGAGAGAGATTTAACTCAGGGTGTCCTGCATGCCAGACAAGCCCTCTCCAGCTGAGCTGTACCTCTGACAGTCACCTGTTTTTGTTTGTTGATATCCCTCCACAGCCTTTCAATGCCTTTCACTGTCTCAGACTGAGTTTGCCAACCAATCCAGACACATCACTTTTCATCCTGTGGCCCCTCCCCTTTTTTCCTTTCTCACTTCCTTTAGGTAGAGGGAAGTCTCACCCATCCCACTTTCTCAAGGACAATTCAATTTTGCTCCTCTTAAATCTGGTGACCCATCTGCAATATCCCTTTCTTTTCTTTCTCAAAAGCATCTTGATTTAGACCTTAAATTCTGTGATCATTTTACTAATCCATCTTCTCTCAATCATGTTCATATTCTTTACACTTGTAGCATTTTTTTTTACTAGGGCCTGGAACACAAAATTGAATGAGATTCCAATCCTCTGACCCCATGCTCCAAATTCCTATTGAAATTGAAAAGGAATATTCTAATAATAAACATTATTCCTGGAAACTAGAGAAAGGTACCATTCTCCTACAGTAAAACTCAAGGAATTTCTTTAAGACATATTGCAGGTGCAGATGGGTTGAGGAAGGGTCTTCCTAGACAGGTGTTTCCTTGGCATTTATTTTACTTTTTTTTTTTCAGATGAAAAGCTTTTCACCTTGGGACCAGTGCAAATCACCCATGAGCATGGAGTAGCTCAGAGTAAGTGGGACTGGGGGTAACGGGGTAGTGGTCAGCTATCAGTTAGCTTGAGTGTGAGCCAAACACTGGGCGCAAGCTGTCCTCAGAGTGGAGCATTGGGATAAGTGTCTGTTTGAGGGATGCCAACACAGAATCAGAACACAGGGGCCTGAGTAGAGAGTGGGCGCTCTCCTTCACATTTGCCCATCATGAGCATAAACTTGAAGGCGGTAAGTTCAAGTGCTCTAATTCTGCTGACTTTAGCTCTGGATCTTTCGTTGTCTTTATAATCCACTGTAGCTTGAAGCTAAAAAAGCAAAACGTACAGTGTTTCCTTTTAAAAATACAATATTTTTATTAATTCTTTTGTAAGAAATTTTAACGATATACTTTGATCATATTTACCTACCACTTTTCTCCCTAACTTTTCCCAGATCCACCCTTTCCCAACCTTGTGTCCTTTTAACTATTGTATTACTATTATTGTTATTGTTGTTTTGTTTTTCAAGACAGGATTTCTCTGTGTAGCCCTGGCTGTCCTGGAACTCACTCTGTAGACCAGGCTGGCCTCGAACTCACAGAGATCCACTTCCTGAGTGCTGGGACTAAAGGTGTGGGACACCACTGCCTGCACTATTATTATTTTTAATAGCCTATGAAACCAAATTTTATGCTGCCCATATATTCATGGTGTGGAGCCATCCACTAGAGCCTATTTGATCCACAAGGGGCACATCCTTAAAAACCCTGATTCTACCTTCACTAGAAATCATCAACTATCAATACCCAATCCATTGGGGAATGGGGGATTGTGACTCCCTCCCTCGTTCTGTGCTAGACTGTTGATTGGCTTGATCTTGTGCAGGTCTTGTTCAGGCAACCACAGCTGCTGTGAGCTCATGATCTGTAATGAAAAAAAGTCATTCAAAATATACAGAGAGAGAGAGAGAGAGAGAGAGAGAGAGAGAGAGAGAGAGAGAGAGAGAGATAGAAAACCCGAGTTAATCGTACTATCAAATAAATACACAATTTAGGAAACATTCTATGCCATATGTGAAAGTCTTGTTTACCTAAAGAAAATACAGAAAGGCTGCAGAGCTGGCTCAGCAGTTAAGAGCACTGAGTGTTCTCACAGAGGACCTTGATTCAGTTACTAGCAGCATACCTACAGAGTGACTCACAACCATCTGTAACTCTAGTTCCATGGGGTCTTGTGCCCCCCTTGTGGCCTCCTGGGACACCAGGCATGTGGGCACAGGCCTATCTAGGCAGGCAGGCAAAGTACCCTGCACATAAAGGACATTTGAAGAATGCATACACTCCGATTTTGCTATTGCTTCTAGGATGTAGGTATGCATTTTTGTTTTTCGTTTACTTATCTAATTTCACGTGTACATGTGTTTGCGTGCATGACTTTATGTACACCGTATGTGTGTAGGAGCGGGGGAGGAGCGGAGGTCAGAAGAGGGCTATCACTCCCTGGAACAGTAGTTACAGTTGGTTGCAAGTTGCCATGTGGGTGCTAAGAACGGAAGGAGGAGCCTCTGTCAGAGCAGTCAGTGCTCTGCACAGCTAGCCCGCACTCCACTCTGGCTTCAAGGACTTTACCTTTTTGTTTTGTGTTGTTTTGTTTTTCTAGACATGGTTTCTCTGTGTAGCCCTGGCTGTCCTGGAACCTCACTCTGTAGACCAGGCTGGCCTACAACTCAGAGATCCACCCACCTCTGTCTCCCAAGTGCTAGGATTTAAGACATGCCTCCCTACTCCCACCCAAGGACTTTACCTTCAGGAAAGAATCATGGGTCTGCAGAAAAGTAAGACTACTGAGATGTTCCTCACAACACTGTTTGTCATGGAGAATTAGAAACAAAGTAAATGTTCAATAACACATTGATTAGACAGTTTGTGGAACCTATTAAGGAGATGACATGGCAGAGCTAAATGTTATTGCAGAAAATATTTAATAGTGTTAGAAACCATGCTTTATTAAACAAGCTAAAAGTTTACAATTCAGTGTGTAACTTATGCTTCCATTCATAATTAGTAAAGTGATGCAGAAAAGACAGACTCAGGTGGAGAGATAGCTCAGTGGTTAGAGCACTGGCTGCCCTCCCAGGGGACCCAGGGAACTCAATCCCCAGCACCCACATGGCAGCTCACAGCCACTTGTAACTCCAGTTCCAGGGGACCCAGCATCCTCTGTGGGCTTCCCCAGGCACAGAACACACACGCGGTGCACAGAAAACATGCAGGCAAAAACACACACACACACACACAAAATTTTTAAAAGAAAAGACTGGGACAAACGTGCTCAAATGTCAGCGGTAGTTATAAGTGGTTATTCGTTTTGTTTTGCTGCCTTCCTTTATGTATTTCTGCAGTAGTAAAAGGGGAGTTTTGAAAACTTTAATTTGTAAATCCTATCCCTCAACTCCCACATTTCCTGCCTGCCTCCAATCTCACTCTGCCTGGGGTTTCAAGCCTTTCCCGTGTTCTCCGCAGCCTCATTTAACATGGATCTAGAAAGCGCTGTTGCTTCCGGGAGCTCATTTCTCAGGAGACTCAGCCTTGGGTAGCTTCAGGAGAGTCGCACCTAGTCCCCCGACCTCTGCAAGAGCCGCTAACTGACTGGCATTTGTCACCAACTTCCGGCCCCAGAACCGAAGGGCCATCCAGAGCCCCTCGCTGGTTCCTGCAATTCCCCAGGGAACTATCACCCTCCTCCCTAGGCGACCATCAGGGGCCGCAGAGGTCCCCTGCTCCGGGTCTGCTTGTGGCTTGCCTTCGGTGACTGGATTGTGCAGCAGCAAAAGCTGCGCGTTCCCTCCCTGGGAGACGTTACCACTTGGGCCTTCGGGCACCTGTGGGTATGGAATTGGCTCCCAAGCACTTTCCTGGATAGAATTCCATGTTTAAGACAATTACAGAGTCCACTGTGAGAACCCGCACCCAGACCAGCGTGCAGGGGAGTAAGGCAGGTCTGGGATCCGGTGGGGGCAACACGGGGGCAGGAGACTCGGGGACTGTGCACTGAACAAATATTGAACTCACATGCAGCATACACGTGCAGATGGGAGGGGAGAGAAGCATTTATTAAATACCTACTACGTGCAGGATGCTTTCTAAGCTATTTTCTCCCTAAAGCAAATGAAGCTCTGGGGGAACTCACATCCCCATTTTGCTCTAAGTTCAGACTCAGAGGAGTTCGATCACATGCTAGTTTCTAACTAGAGACGACAAAACTCGATTTTCCATCATGTGGTCCCACAGCCTAGGGACGACTGAAGCAATGGCCTATTCCCACCCTCCACTCCCCCCCCCCGCCCCCAACTCCCGGGTTTAGGTCCTGATCTGAACACCAGAGCAGGAGGTGAGTTTTTCAGCCAGTAGTCCAGCCCCCTATGAGGCGTGGTGCACATTGCCCTAAACACAGGCCAGGAGTTTTCTCCAGCCTAGGACCTTCCCAACTTAGTGAACTCCTCGCCTTGTCTAGGCTCCTTTAGATCAGCATAAATCGAATTGTGTTGCCTCTGCTGAGAGACTGGTCCAAGCTGCCAGACTAGGGAACGATTTGTTTTCTCAGTTACTTCTGAAGTTTATGCGAGTGCGTCTTGAACCTAACTTCTCCGAAGGGGAGGACCCGGGTCCTGGAAGGTGCTGGGCCTTGGACAGAATTTGGGAAGACTCCATCCACCCTCAGAGGTCCAGTTCACAACTCGGAAGCCACACATTTAGCTCACGAGCCTTTTCTTGATTTGCATTTCTACTACGGAGGGTGTGGCGTGGGCGGAGGTGTCAGTGTGCGAGTGTGCTTGAAAGGGGAGATCGCTGGTGCCAGCTGGATTGAAATTCGAACTGGTGTGATATTTGTAGCTGCCTCCCTAAACACACACACACACACACACACACACAACACACACACACACACACACAACACACACACACTTACTTGGAGAATGACTTGGGAAGGTAAGTGTATCATGGAGAAGAAAGTTGGATCAGGAAGCCAAGAGTGAGTTCTTTTTGGAGGGGAGGGCTAGGGAGTGCTTTCTGTCACCCCCTACGGGTTCAGAGGCAGGACTCCCCTGGGGCGGGACTCCCTGCACTGAGCACTGAGTGCGCGCGCGCCGCCGTGCCCGGCGGAAGAGCGTACCAAGTGTGTACGTGAGTATACGTGTGAAATGTGGCGGCGCCGGCCGCGGCGGAGTGTGCGTTCGGCAAAAATATGAATAATCAACACATCGCTCACACCTCCGCCGGGAGCGGGAAGGGAGCTGGAGGTCCGCGCGCTTTCCCTGCCTGCTGGCGGCGGCGGGGGTTGGCGGGGGTGGCGGGGGGACCACCAGGAAAAAAAGGGGGGCGTATTTCAGAGTGGACTCTTTGCTTATTCTCAAATGAGCTGAGAAACTAGGGGGGGGGGAAGCACGTTGGGAGACTCACATTTAACTCCCCCCACCCCAGGCCTTCTACTGCCTATGCTGTTTGGAAATGGAAGACCAATGAGGGGTTTGTTTTCTGCTTATCAGCGGAGCTGTCTGTCACTGGCCATGCCCCAAGCTCCTTTTGCTCCTCTGCGACGTGGGAGCACCCACCCCCAATGAAACAGTTGTTGTCAAGCTGAGTGGTGGAATGCGCGGGGTAGTAGTGCCTGGCACCCCACAACTTCTTGGTAAACGTGCCGCCTTTGTGCGATTGCCCCTTCCTGATCCTGGAGCCCCGAGTACAGTCGGGACAGTCTGCACGACCTTCGTGCATAGGTTCTTGGAAGTGGCTGAAACCAAACCAGTTTACTCAAGCATGGGCCCGAGGGAGGGTCTTGTCTAGCCCAGACACAAGCTCCGGAGACTTTGAAGTAGAAGTCGCTGGTCCACCTGTGTCCTGTCGCAGACCTTAGCCATTCCCGCGCTGTCCACAGGTCCAGCGCCGATGACATCAGGGTTCCAAACGCTGCTGTGGAGGTTGCTGCTGCTGGCACTGTCCCTCTTTACCTTGCCGAACTTTGGCTAGGCTCTGGCTCCCGGGCTTTTTGCGATCGCTCGGAATGAGTGAGTGGGAAGGAAGTGTTATTTCTTAAGGGCGCTACCAAGGAGGTATGAGGGAAGTAGGGATGGAGAGGAATATGAAACTGAGGGGGACTGTCTGGAGTTTCCACAAGTGTCAGGCTCTTTCAGTTCATTTTGGGGTAAATAGATCGCAGGGACCCAGTTGACTTGGGCACCACACCCGTGCACCTATGAAACTTTCTACACGGTATCCTCAGTATTTCTGTATGCGGTCCGGCTTGACTCTGCTTCACCGCGTTAAAAAACAAAACAAAATCGAACCCTAGTCTGACTGAACTGTCCTTAAAGGAAATTTCTTGGTGTGTACGTGTGAGATAGTTATCATGAAGTCATAAATGGAGTAATTTCTTTGCTCTCCGCTCTCTGCGGAATTTGTTCTTACTACTTATGTCCTGTACAAATATAGTTTCTGGAAGAAAAAATGTTCAGCTTGCAATTTGGTGTGGGAATTAATGAAGTTAGTTTTGGTGTCCAGCCTGCAATTTGGTGTGAGAGTCAATGAAGTTTAAAAAAAAATCACTTATGAATTGTGGATTGAACACTCAGTAGGACTCTGAGAAAGAGTAAAGTCATTTGTCGCTAGTTGGGCAAATAAATAAAAATTCCAGTTTAAGTAAAAAACAAAAACTGGCAAATGAAAAATGCTTGTCCAAAGACAGGCTATGGAGACCAAAGCTTTTTAATTTACACAGTCCATGCTAGCTGTCTCCGGTCCATCGAATTCCCCAGGAATGGTCCAGGTCTGTGCTTTGGTCGAAGTAGATGCAGACACAGAAGTGTGTGTGTGTGTGTGTGTGTGTGTGTGTGTGTGTGTGTGTGTGTGTTGTGAGAGAGAGAGAGAGAGAGAGAGAGAGAGAGAGAGAGAGAGAGAGAGAGAGAGAGAGATCGTGGGGTGGGTGTGTAATGACGCCTGATGGGCACACCTGAAACCTCTGTCGTAGAGAGGGCCCTGGCGCGCAGGATGCCAAGACTGGCAGTATTGGACCAACCGGGCCTTAGAACCAATTCAGATACTGAACACACTGTCTTAAAGCTGCAGGGGAAATCCAAGCCTGGAGTCTGGTATTTTAGAAGGTGAACAAAAGGCCATGACGAGGTATGAGCTCGAATGCCCAAACCACCTCCCCAATTTGTGTGACTAGATGGTCGTGAGCAATAGTAATACTATGAGTTCTGGATTTTTCTCGAGGATGGAAAGAGACTAGCCAATCTTGGGCGGAGGAAGGCTTGGTACCTTGCGTGGTCGGGCTCCTGGGGCCGGCGGGGCGGGAGGGGGGGGGCGAGGAGAAGAGTCGCCGCTCCTCCACCTGGGTCCCGGAGCAGCTCCCCGCAGGGGTTTGTGTTACAAGTTCCTAAAGAAGGGCTATTCTCAACCAGCCGGAGGCTAAGGAGGTGTGTAACCCTCTAGGCGCCACGACTGCTGCATGTCGCAGCCACAAGCACCGCCACTTTGGCAAGGGTGGTCAGTCCTGCGGTCACCCTCCCCAAGACCTCCACAACATAATCAAAGCCAAGGCGGTTGGCAGAAAGGCGCCCAGCTCGCAGGAGACTCGCAACTCAGGGCACAAGCGGCCTGGAGCTCCATCTCCACCTAGAAGGAACTTCTGAATTCTGCTAGCCACCCGGGGGACCTCGAGGGGCTGGCCCGCAGGTTTCCCCAGTGACCAGAGGGTCGCGGGAAAGGCTTCCCCAGCGCAGCCGACTAAGAGCTAGAAGTCCCACTGGCTCAAAGATCTAGAGGCCAGACCATCTTCCAGCAGGGCACCACACCACCACCCTGACCTTGTCGCCCGGGAGGAGGGAGGTGGGACGCCACCGACGAGGGTATGATTTGGAGAAGAGGCGGGTGCTGGGAGAAAGGAACAATTCTTTCGCTTCCTGAGGGGTATAATTTGGTGGCAGCTGTTACTTGGTGAAAAAAGAGGCGTCAGCGACCTTGGCTCTGCCCTTTAACCCTGAGCTCTGCCGGCCCACGGTCCGGGCTAGCCCGGAGCCCATTGCCGCCCCGCAGCCCCTCGAGGCCCTCTGGGCATCTTCCTCGAGCACTTTCGAGGTGTAGCTGATCAAAGTCTCCTTGGGGAGATTAAAACAAAACAAAAGCCATCCGTTTCACCCACGCGTCAGAGGGCTCACTGACTGGTCCACACTGTCCACCGAGGAACCCGAGGCCTTGCCCAGCTGGTAACAGGGCCGGGACAAGAAAGAGAAGGGGAAGGCATTGCCTAAATTCTGTAGATTTATTCAAAAAACAAAAAACAAACGAGCAGGCCAGGTTTGAAGACTCTGGGTGATTTTCCTGGGGTCGCGCAGTTATCTGTAAAGTCTTCGTATAACAGAATCGTGGAGCTGAAGCGCAGTAGTAGGACGTGAAGGCTACCAGGTTCGGCCCAACCTCCCTCTTCTTTTGTTGGACCACTGACTTATGTAACTCAGCCATTCCATTTTCTTACACTCAGCTGCACCACAAGCCACTCACCCCTCCTCCCTCTTAAGCCTCCCAGGAAGGCCAAGCTAGAGGCCTGGAGTTGGGGTACACCACGAACGCGACTCCAGCCTCCTTTTCCCCAAACTACCACATCAGTATGTAAAAAGAGACTCGCGCTCCCCCCCCGCCCGCACCCAAGCCAGTCTCGGCGGTAGACCGAGAGCGGAGCCGGTGGAACACCCGCCCGCCTGCGCAGTCTGCAGTCGCAGTTTGCCCCCGAGGTGAAGTGACGCGCACAGGTCCCTTTCTATGGCGAGTCGCCGCCGTCTCGAAAGAGCCAGCAAGCTTCCCGTTCGTTTTCTTGAAAACGCGCACCCCAGGCACTGTGTCCTCTAGCGGCTAACTCTCGCAGTTCATCTGTGAGCGCTCACCTACACCTAGGGGGTCCGTCAGGACTCAGCTGACACTCAAACCTGAGCCCTGAGTGGGGAGGGAAGTCTCCGACTGTAATGAGGCTGGGAGGCTCGGGTGCAGTCGCTCGAACCGCGGCGCAGCTGATTGTCTCCTGCACGGCAGATGGTCTTTGAGCACAGATTTGCATTCATTGTCTTCAAATCTGTTTTCGCGCTGGCGTTCTAGATTTCAACAGCAGATCTACGCGCAGATCAGAATACAAAAAGAGAAGCAAGAAAAATAACACCCAGCCAGGAGGATTTTTTTTTTTTAATAGGCACCTCGAGCCGTCTAGGGTTTCAGCTGTTTTGTGGAGCTGCCGCCGCTTCCCGGCCCCCAACCCTGGCGACCACAGCGCTCGGCGGACAAAGTTTCCCGGACTCCTTCGTAGCCGCCTCGTGTCTCCTCCGCAGGGTTCCCCGGGCTTCAGGGATTGGGAGGGAGATACAAGGGAGGTTCTCCAAACTGCATCCCACAGTTCTCAGCCTGCCAAGCTGTCAGCAACCTCTCCCATCTGCAAAGGTGCGTGCTCCCGCCCTCCCGGGACTGTTTTCCTTAGCTCCCCCACCATTTCCCTCGGCGTTATATTTATTTAAACTGCACTTGAGTCTCCCTCGTCCACACTTCGCTCTCGCCTTCCTTCATCTCTCCTCTCCTTTTAACACTTGTAGCCCTCACACGAAATGAGTCACCTTGGAACTCTATGAGACTTGGGAGACCGGCTCAGGAAGATGGATGCCCCGGGGCGGGGAGTGTTTGCCTAAAGCATGAGTACAGGTGGTCACGCTTTCTGCTTGCTGCCAAGCAGGCACACAAGGTCCAAACCCCGGGAATGAATCTGCTGGGTGCCCCCCCGGCAGGCGACAAAAACCTGCATCTAGAGGCAAATCCGCTCAGGCTTCCTGCTCCCGCGATCAGACAAGAGCCACCGTGTTCCTAACGCTCAGAGTCCGGCTACTCTGCTTCAGGGCAGGACTTGGGGGGCCCCCCCTTCCCACGCAGGCCAAACACTCGGGGTTCTGCCCAGACTCGGCGCCTGCAGCTTGCAGCAGTAGCCTTTCACCTCCCGGACTTCGGGCCACGCCGAGCTTGGCGAACGCCGCGGAGGACGTCCGCCCGGCTTGCCCAGAGCCGGCCAATCCGGGCGTCCATGCAAAATGAGGCTCCTTATCGGGCCTCGGCTCCGCCTCCCCGCGCCCCGGTTGTAGTAACCATTCATGGGGCCGCGCGCGCGCTGCAGCCCGGCTCCGCGGCGCTCTCAGCCACCGCCTCCTCCCGGCTCCGGGTCTTCCCCTTCCTCTAACTGATCCTGTGGGGGATTTTTTTTTTTTTTCTATCTTGGAACGGTGGGAGGAGCAGGGAGGGGGGACCAGGAGGAAGGGGAGCGAGCAGGCAGCTATCTATCTCCTCCTGTTTTTCCCCAGAACAGGTGATGCTTCTAAATTGTGACCACTTTCTGGAGAACGCTCTGCAACTGGAAGGATGCGGGCGACCTAGGGTGCTGGAAGCCCCGAGGCGCCAGATCTGAAGCCACCGAGGATAAAATCCCAAACTTTGACTGCATTGTGCGTGGAGGGAAGAGCTGGTTATTTCTTTCCAAGAGGGCCCCAAACTTCGTCACTTGCCCCCTTTCTCGGATTGCTTCGGAGAACACCGTTTGCTGGCAGCGTCGGAAAGCCCGGGCGGTGTTGTCGTCAAGTCATTTTTTTTTTTAAGGCGACAGTAGAGGATCAGACTTTTTAAATGTTTGGGATTCAAGATACGCTAGGAAGAGGACCAGCTCTGAAAGAAAAGTCGCTGGGCGCCGAGATGGATTCGGTCAGGTCTTGGGTCCGGAATGTCGGCGTGGTGGACGCCAATGTCGCCGCTCAGAGGTAATGAGGCCGGAGCCGTGGTGTCTCTGGTTGTGTCTGTCTCTCCGTGTGCCACTTGCCCCTTCTCCTTGTGTGTCTCTCTGTCCCTGTCTGTCCTTCCAGGCCGTGCGCATTGGGGGCTCTCCGGGGGCGGGCAGGTCGCTGCGGCCAAGGGGAATCCTCCGGCAGCCAACACTGGAGTTTCTGAACTACCGAGGTCATAGGTGTTTCTCCGTCACTCCTTCCCACACAGTCCATTCTTTGGGGGGGAGAAATATTTTGAAGTAGCATTAAAGCTCCATGCTTCAGCGTTTACTCACGGACTCCGGAGGAGCGGAGCGTGAGGACCCGAGCTAGCAGCGGCCAGCACGGCAGCGGAGCCGGCTGCCGGGTCACGGCGAGGTTTCTCCGCGCCGCCGCCGCCTGCGAGCGCTTTTCCTCCAGCATCTTTCCGGAGAGTTCTCGAGACTCGGGGAGCCCAGCCGCCAGATGGTGGCGGCGGCGAGGGGATCCGGAAAGGCCGGAGCGACTGCAGGGGAAGGCAAAGCGGCCGGGAGCTCTGGGAAAGGGGACAGGCAAGCCGGTCCTGGGTCGGAGAGAGTGGGCCAGACCAACCGAGGCGGCCGAGAAATTAAAGAGGAAGGACCGGAGCCCAGGAGAAGTCGCGGGAGAGGAGGAAAAGGAGATCCGTCGCCTGAGCCGAGAGAAGATCAGCCTCCGATTTTGCGGGTTCCTCAAGTTGATTTTGTTTCCGAATCTTCCACGTGTGTGGATGGTAAAGTCTTGTCCAGGGTTCCATCCCACGAAGACACTCTAGTCCCCCTTCTCACCATGGCTTCTGAATTGGGATTCGTGGCCTTCGGTCCAGGTTTTCGAGAGGCAGCCCCCTTACTCTCTCCGAGAGCCTACAAACTTCTTCCCCGACTGCTGTCTCTCCCTCCGCTCCCCGCGCCAACCTCCTTAAATCTGGACTTCACGCCGGGGAATGACCCCCTTTCCAGACAGGCCACATCTCCAGGTGTCCCGGCTAGAGCGAACTGGCTGCCACCCTTGAAGGAGCGGAAGCAAAGCGCGCATTCCGGTGACCGAAGCGGCGGCTGCGGTACCCGACTGCCACCCTCCGGAGTCGGATGCTCAGTTGTCTCAGAAGAAGCAGATGGTACTTAGCGGCGGCGGCGGCGGCTCCCGTCAGCGGTCTGAGGACTCGCCCGCGGCGGCAAGCCGAGGGAACCAAGGCAGTTCGGCAGATCCGCATCGTGACCCACCTCCTAGCCAGGCTTAAGGACATCATCCTTCCTCCCGTCTTCCCGTCCGAAATAAAATGCACTTTGTTAAAGTTTGAACAGGCAGTCAGAATTGGGGGTGGTGAGCTAGCAAAAAAAAAAAATGTACACCTTTCAAAGAAGTGCCGTGCCCATGCCCAACACAAGCATCCAGAAGACCTTAGGGCCACCAGGCTGCCCTTGACATCTGTCAGGTCGCCGGCGCCGCCAGATTTTCAGTTAAATGTGGGTGGCACTTACGGAGACAGGTATACAGGGAGGTCCTGTGTACACGTTCGAGGCTCTGGAGGGCTCCGGGTCCAGCTTTACAGAGTCAGGGAAGTGGAGAAAACGCTTGAATGGCGGATCACCTGTGCCTCTTAACGTTTTTGGCTTCTCTACGTGGAGCAGCTCTGGGGGGCGAAGGTCCTCAAGTAGCGCGCGTGTTCGACCCTGGCCCGCTTTCCCCAGCGATGACTGTGGGGATTTTGCAGCGATGCTGTCCTGGATGCAAATTTCGGTAGAGCAAGCCAAACCGTGGGTGAGGCCCTGAGGACCAAGATTGGGCTCCAGGCTTCCCATCTTTTTAGGCTGTGTCACAGGTCTGGGGAACTCATTACAGGAATTAAAGGGGTCACTTGCTCAGATGCAAAAGAATCTCATCCCCCCCCACACCCCACCTAAAGCTGTGGTCACAGCTTTGGGGATTGGCAGTAGGCTGAAGGAAAGATGCAGCGGGCAGGCGTCTGCGGTTTAGAAGCGCTTTTCGGGACTTCAGCTGGGAGTCCTTGGTCTTTTGCTTCCACTAAAAGCCCGACTTAGCTGCCCGGTGACGGGATTCTGGGCGGCTGTACAACTAACTGGATGATGGAAGCAAGTTGCCCATTGCAACTCCTCTAAGGGAGTGAGCTTCTTAATCGGAGGGACGCGGTCAAGGACCTGAAGGTTTCAGAAGGTCTTGGGGCCTGGGTTGTAGACCTCTTTGCCCCCTCTGCCACGCGGTTTGGGCACGTTAGTAACTGCCTAACACTCTGTCTTTCTCTCTTTCCCCGTCATCCTGTCTCCCTCCCATCTCTTCCCTTGCAGCGGAGTGGCCTGTCCCGGGCCCACTTTGAAAAGCAACCTCCTCTAACTTGAGGAAATCCAACTTCTTCATTTTGTCCTGGCGCTCTACGACAGGCAGGGACAGCCGGTGGAGATCGAGCGCACGGCTTTCGTGGACTTTGTGGAGAACGACAAAGTAAGCAGACCCCTGGCGCCCCCCCTCTCCCCAGCCTAACAACTCCCTCCTTGCAAAGCACTAAGGATTCCATCTGTCACTTGCGACACTTTCCCGCTCGCATCATCAGGGATGATAAATTGAGGCTTCTCACCCTCAGCCTCTAACTCAGTAGATTTCCCCCCACCAACCTCCGCTGGTTCCTACCCCGAATCTGGCGCTCACGGCAGTGCCCAGCGCCTAACCTTGGGTCAGTAGTAGCGCGACGGGCCACCGACTGACCTCGGAGAAAAAGTTCTTTAGACCGTTGTTTAAAAAGTATAACCAACTCTGCCGCTGTCAGTGTCCAGGTTATTTTATTTATTTATTTATTTTATTATTTTCACCTGGCAGCGGCGGCGACAAGGGCCAGGGGTGCAGGTAGGTCAATTCAATATTTTGTGGGAACTGCGGCCAGCCTTCCCAGGCTCCATTTCTTTTACTACCCGAACGATGTAGTGTCTCCCTTGAACTCAAACCCTGATTTGAGGCTGGATCTGGTCTGAAATGAAGGATTGTGTTTACCTAAACCAATATATGCCCAACAGCTGTGACTGGGCTCCAGCCTCCTCAGCTGGGCAAAGGGAACCCCGGGGTAGCTAGTTGCCAATGTCCCTGAGCCCTGGGCCTGGTCATTTCCGTTTTGCAGAACTAATGTTTCCCTTCTAAAAGACAGGAGGGCTCCTTTTTTTTTTCCCCCTCCAGAGAGAAGCCCAGGGGCTTGCTAAGGACAGAAGGATTGGGTGGGGACTGTTTAAAGAGAGCGTTGGTGTGGGTGTCTGGTCATCACGGGCGGGAGGCAGGGTGCACTTATGAGGACATTGTTTAAGAGGGAGAGACCAGGGCTGGTGAAGGTCAAGTGGCTGCAATCCTTGACAAATTTCCAAGGTGGCCAATGGCGGCAGGAGCTGCTCCTTGCCTTTGACCCGGGGCTGGACGCAGGTTGGGTAGTTCAAGGCCTGCTTCTCTCATTTGGGAGGGGGGGGAGAGTGTACCAAAAAGCACAAGAATGAAGGTTTCTGTATTTTTAGGAGCAAGGCAATGAGAAGACCAACAACGGTACCATTACAAGTTACAGCTCCTGTACAGCAACGGTAAGTGACTTCCTTACCAGGCACTCAGTCAACAAGCAGCCAGGTGGTAGCGGCTATCTACTGCCCACTGTACCCGGGGAGATACCAGACTAGCGAGGGCAGGGCTTGGGTGGGGATGGCGATTGAGCGCTGCCCCCCTCCAGGTCAGTTCCATCAAGGGGTCTGTGGCCTGATGGACTGACTTGCTGGATCAGACTCCAGGGCTGGGAAGGGCTTGGGGTGGGAGAGCGTTCCTGATATCCGCGCCCACACACCACCGGCCTCTCTCCTCCCCTGCAGGTGTCCGCACAGAACAGGACCTCTACGTCAGGCTCATCGACTCAGTCACTAAGCAGGTGAGCCCTGGAGGCAGGTTGCCTTTGGTTCCCTGCTCCCTGCGGGTAGTCTGTGACTTCTGCCTCTAGCAGGATTTACAGTGCCCGATTCACACTTCCCTTCACCTCAAGTCCACACTGGGAAACAAAACAAAACAAAAATAAAAACAGGAAACCCCCACTCCCCCATTGCTCTGTTTTCAATGCTATGGGAGAATGCTGGAGCTTGGGGGTGGTGTTAAATAAAGGGCTGAAGACAGCAAACGATTACTGAAGGTTCAGTTTACTGGGGTATTCCTCTTTGCGAAGAACAGACTTCTACACTAACCAGGCGCCGGCTCTGGTCCTGTGCTGGAGGGGGCGGGAGTGTCTCCTAACTGGCAGTGAGAGGGAACTGATTTTTGCACTTGTTCTAAAGTCCTTTCTTTACCTCCACCCTGTCCATGCCTTCCTTTCCGACAGCCCATAGCCTACGAGGGACAGAATAAGAATCCAGAAATGTGCGAGTTCTGTTGACACATGAGGTGATGTGCAGGTAAGAGCTGCCTCCCCGCCCCCCCCCCAGCTTGTCTAGAAAGTTGGGAGATCCTGGGGCTGCTTTACCAAAGGCACCTGGTTGATGTGTCCCTGGCTGGAACCATCTTAGAGAATGCTCCTTGTCTTTAAGGCTGTTGTTTTGGAGCATAGCCCTTTGGACTGGGAAAGGTATTCCAGAAGATGGATTCCATTCCCCTGGCTTCCCAGGGTTTCTTCCTCGAGGTGGGAAATCTCAGCCGCTGCCTAGGCATCAGGCCTTGGCTCGGGGTTGAAGTTGGGATGAAGGCTTCCCCCAGACTCTCTGCTTGCTCAGGGTAGATTTCCAAGAGGTGCCACTTGTGGAGTTAGTCTCCGAGCCCTAAAACCCTGGCGTGATTCAGTCAAGGCAGCGCCGCCAGAGGGCTGAGAGGCCAGGTCTTAAGTCCTTCCTGGAGATGCCTGGGCTTTTTATCCTCTGCTGGTAAAGTCGCTTCTCCCATGACTTCGAGATTTCACAACAGTGCTACTTCTGTCAAAAAGAAATCATAGGGCAGAAAAAATCAGTTGCGTGGGGTCACCAGTGGGTGCAAAGACAGCGAGAAGCCTGTTCTTGGGACACCTGAAGTCCCAGGAAAGATGGAGTCAGAGCATTACACTGTGAAAAGTACAGTCTACTGGAGTTCTTGGCTTTCCCGCCTGCCCTCAGGGCCCAATGCATTCTATTTTGAGCTCTACATATTGCCCTCTTTCTCCTACTTACACAGAAGAAAATTGGTGGCGATGGTGTGTGTGTGGGGAATTCATCCTTACATTCTATCTTTCAAATAATGTTTTTGGAGTGCTCATTGCAGGCTGTCTAGTGGTCAGGGTGTTAATGAGCCTTCCATAAACGGGAAAGGACGTACAAAGGAGACTCTGGGAAGAAAGTTCTTTCAGTATAGAATTTAAAGGCTGTTTTGTGCACACCTCTCCCTGTCTCCAAAGCCTGACTGGAGGGCAAGAGCCTCTGTTCTTCCTCCAGCTCTGCTCTCAGTTCCGTTCCTGGTTCCTGACTTTGGCGGATAATTGCAGGCCATCTGATTTAGTAGGACTGCTCCTTAGGAAGCTCTCTCAAGCCCTTCCTGCCCCCCTAATCCAGCCAGTTAGAAATCATAACAATCAGACATGCTTGTTTAGGTTGTGGCCAAGTATTAGAAAAGCAAATTCACCAAGAGGCAAAGTTGAGGCCTGGCCATGGCCTCAACAGAAGGGCACTGAGGTGCCACAGCCTGGTCAATGGGGAGATACTTCATTACTTCAGAGCTCTTGACAGGTCTGGTCAGAAGGAAAACACTGTCCCTCCACAATGTACTTGCCTGTAATCCCTAGACTACACAGTCACAGTGCTTTGATTTGGTTGACTAGTCAAAAGGAGGTCTCTTCTTGTTCTGTGCTTCTAAGTATCATTGTTTGGAGAGACAATCCTAAAAGAATAGAAAGGCCCCAAGCAGCCCATTGTCTAATGAATTCTCCTTATCACTTTAAATAATAGTCACACACCCATGCAGCCATATAGTTAAGGATGACATTTTTATTTTTTCAGCCTAATCAAATCCTCCTCATTTTATGCTGTTTAAATAGCAGCATCAATTTTAAAGCCTCTAGTTTAGTCTGCATTAGTAACACAATATAAAAAATTTAATGTACTGTAACTTCTCTGCAGTGGAGAGCGGGGAAGATACACTCTGACTTCTTTCCAAACCAGATTTTCAAACAAATATTAATATGGGCGAATAAACAATCTGTTGGATGGGTTACTATCTGCAGTGTGTGTGTGTGTGTGTGTGTGTGTATGATGTGTGTGGTGTGTGTATGATGTGTGTGGTGTGTGTGTGTGTTGGGAGATGAGCGATAGGTGAGTCCATAGATAGGCAGAGGGGAGCTTCTCACTAGTCAAAGGGACTGATTCTCCTGCAGGGGACCCGTTCCTTGTTCATTTGAACAGTCAGTTACAGCTGTCAGTGACAGGGCATGAATGGGGTGCCCAGCTCTTCAGTGACTAATTAGTGCACATACTTTATTGCAGGGTCTTGCCTGGCATACCTGGGTACTTCCGGAATGGTTTGCTATTCTGTATTCATTGGTAAAAGGTTCATTAACTAACTGGGCTTTGGCTGTAGTGGTGGTAGTGTTTGTGTGTGTGTGTGAGAGGCATGTGTGCATGCGTGCATGCGTGTGTGTGAGTGTGTGAGTGTGTGACAAAACAAAGGGACAAAATTCATCTCTTTAGGAATAACTTTTTCTGTCCTCCCCAGTGGTCTCTGCTCTTCCCTGCCTTAGTTCATTTCGCCAATTATTAGCAAGGAGATATCTAGGTGTTATGTTGCTGCCAGCCACCCCTGTGCCCTCAATGCTCAGAGGGTTAAAAGATATTATAATTTGAACAGAAGTCGTCTCGAGGCCTACAGCTGGCTAATAACAGAGTTGTATTGAGCGTGAGCAAACCCCACAGCTGTGACTTTTTTCGCCACAAGGCGCAGGCTAGACAGGGCCCTAATCAGATGGGCCAGCCGGGCAGTGGGGCCAGTGTCTTTATCGGCCAGATGGCGTGAATTTGGACACTTTTTGTTATGCAATTGCAGGGAGGAGTTGGGGAGAGAAAACAAAACAAAAGCACCATGCTGTGAGCTTATTTGAGTTTGAAATTAGAGACAGATTTTTTGAAAGTTGAGGGTTGAATTTTAAAAAACGAGTTTGCAAAGGAAAAAGGACACATTAGCTGATCTTGGGCTGGAGTTGGCTGACTAGACACCCTCTGACTGAGACCAGGGCGCTTTTTTTTTTCTTCCCCAGCCATCTTTCTCATCTTTCTTTCTTTCATTTTCCTCCTTTCCTGAAAAAAAAAAAATTCAGGTAAGATTCAGGGCTGTGATAAAAATTTTCTCAGGCCCAACCTCTCAGCCCCAGCTCGCTTACTTTTTCTTTTTCCTCTTCAAAGATTTCATGGGAAGAGGCCTGTGAGCAACTTGAGAGTGTTTCGAGCAGAAGGCACCCCAAATAAATTGAAGACTAAACTAAACCAGGGTCAGAGAGACAGCTTTCACTTTCACACATTGAGAAAAAAGAAACATGCCCCGCCCCCAACCCTTAGGGAAGCTTTAACATATCGAAGTTCAGTCTTCTCTTTAGTTATCTATTTCATTAATTTATCTTTTTCATATTTTATAGTCATTGTTAGTTCAAAACAAAACATAAACATCTCTTCTCAGGAACTTCAGACTGAGAGACCTTCCCTTTGGAGTAAGAGCTCTAAGAGCCTTTGTACTAAAAATGGATGAATCTGAAGCCGGTCATTCAGGCCTTGTCTAGAGAGGAAAGACAACCAGATCATGTCACCTGAGTGATTCAGGGACCCAGTTCCTGAGTGTCAGCTACCACAGTGTTGGTGAACTGTGGTTCTACAGGTCCTGGGTTCACTGCTTTCCTGATCCTTGATTGTCAGGCACTCTAAGACTGACGAAAGCTTAAGATTCAAACACAATTAGAACATATTTGAGAACTTTCTTTACACACACACACACACACACCACACACACACACACACACACACTCACACAAGGAATTTATTTCAACTGAGAGCCCCAGAGAAATTTTAAGGAACATTCAATTGGGGCAATACAACCAGTTGTTATTATGTTTATATTTTTACTATGAAGTTCAGTAGCCCAGTGAATGTCTGTATTCTTTTCTCTGCTATGTGTTAACATTAAGAGTACTATTCCTGTTAGAATATATATATATAGAAGAGGATTAGCCCTCCAGTTTCTCTGCATTTTTTTTCTCTGTAGACCATTTCCTCCTCTCCATGGCCTCCCTCACATTGTACCACCCTGGCACAAAGCTTACTTTTTGGGGGAGGGCAATTTTTTTTCTTTTACTACAGCGGAAATCCCTGTGGAAAGCAGCTGAATTCAGCTGAGCAATTTTGCGAACTTACAGGCCTCTTCAGCACAAATCATCCCCTCCTCCCCCAAATAAATCAGATCGGCAGTTCCTATTCTGAGGGCATATGTGATTGTAATTAGATTGTACTGGTGCTGCGCACACGTGTATTGGGGCGAGGCCGAAAGCTGGTGGTTAGGAGAGTCAAGCTTGGAGGTTTTTAGGTAGGTGGTGTATGTGGGGCTTTTGAAACCGTGGAGCTGTGCCGACCAGCTAATGTTAACACATTGGCAGAAAGAAAACTACCTCGCTATGGAAAAGGTGGGAGCCAGAACAGGGTGGGTAGGGAGGTGTAGGGAACACAAGGGCTTTGGGAGGCTGCTAGGCTTTTTATTGGTGTTAATCTTGGGCATGAATTGAAATTTTAAAAGTTAAGATCTAATATAACTTCAAAGGTCAAATATTATTTCAGAAAGTCCCCAGTGGCAAAGACTGGCATTCAGGAAAAGTTGAGAAATTTTTAATATTTACTAATTTGATACATGTCTTAGCACTGCACGTGCCCATTTGAGGAGCAGGCATTAATGTCTCTCAAGGGCCTTTTTGCACTCTGAGGGTACGGTTGCCCACTGATTAATCTGTATATCTCTGGTAAGAGAGATAACATTGCAAAAGTTTATAAATGTTCATTAAAAAAAAGGGGTGGCTGGAGAGATGGCTCATCAGTTAAAGAACACTGGCTGCTCTTGAACAGGACCAGTTCAGTTACTAGAGTCCATATAACTCAGAATCACTGATAACTTCAGTTCAGGGGGATCCAACAAACACCCTCTTCTGCTCTCTGTAAGCACTAGGCATGCATATTGGGTACACATACATACATGCAGGCAAAACACTCATACACAATAAAGCAGAGTAAATAAAATCTTAAAAAAAAATCTTACTGAGCATAACAGGCAAGAAAGTGCCACTAATACAGCATTAATCTCAGCACTCTGGGAGGCAGAGGCAGTCCCACCTGTTAGTTTTTGAGCTAGCCTGAGTCCTACAGAGTGAGTTCCAAGGTCAGCCGGGCTACACATAGAGAAAACCTGTCTCACAAACAAAACAAACACAGAACAAAATTCTTTTCCTTGCTTATGTTTGCCTGTACATCATGTCTTCCTACAATAAGTGCATGCCTCGGACTGGCCGTGCGGAGGTGGTCTGTTAGCTATGGGCCAGACTTGATCTTCCTGGACTCGAAGTTATCAGAATGTGTGCAGTACACTTCATGAGTGAGGAATTGAACCGTTGGGCCCTCTAGAAGAGCAGTTCAGGGCTTATGACTCGCTGGTATGGTTGTGCCCGTCTCTCCAGCCCTACATCTTTTTTGTTTGTGTTTCAATTCTGTGCGAGGATCAGAAGTGAATGGTCCAACTGCAGTGTCTCTGAGCGCCAATCTCTGATTCCCTGCGTTGCCTGCGACCCCTATTTTGGGGTTTTTGTTACTTGCGCTGTTCCATGCCCTTTTTTCCAACGTGAACACAGCTAAGTGGTCCTTTTATTGTGTGCAGGGTGAAAGGGTGCATGTTATTCTTCGTTTCCCGTGTTTTTATGGCATGAATTCCTTCTTCTTGTTTTAATTTTTGTTTTGGTGTTCCTTTTGCTTGTCCTCTTTTTTTTCCCCATCCCCGTCGCATCGGCCTTGTTTTTGGCTTTGCTTGTGTGTACACTTTTATTCGTTGTGCTGGGTCGTGCCTCACGTCGTGGTGTTTTGGTGTTTTTCTTGCCACTTCTTTCCAGTGTTGTTTTTCCCTAATTCTGGATGCCTCCCCTAGCCATTTTAGCATTATTTTTGGGTTATTGTTGCTTTTCCTTAAGCTTCGTGGTTTCCTCATCCTAGTTTTTCTTTTTCCTGTCTTCTCCCACTCGGTTGGCTTTGTTTTCTTGTTACAATTCATTTCTAGACTATTCTTTCTCTCCTTTCTTGTTTTGTTCTTTTTTTGTTTTTGCTGGAGGGGTGTGATCTTTGGTGTTGGTTCTCCTGGTGGGTGCCTGTGTTCCAGTGAGGTCCTTTCTTTGCTGTTTTTTGGTGGCGCTTCCACGTGTTGGCGTCTTATTTTTTTTTTCCGCTTGGCCCTGTTTTTTTTGGCCCGTTGGTGTTTTACAGCTTTTGTTTGTTTTGTCATTGTCGGGGGTGTCGTTAGGCGGTTGGGGCTTTTTTCCGTTGCATGGCGTCTTCCGGGCTTGTGTGTTTTTCTCCCACTTGTGATCCTCTCCTCCCGCCTTGAGTTCTCTTTCTATTGTTTTCTTTTTTTCTCGCTCCCCTGACTCTCTATTCCAGTTTTTCCTTTTGGTCTTCCTTGCGTCTTCGACCTTGTCGCTCAACTCCTGTTCGCGCTTATCTCTCAGTTGCGGTCGTGCCTGTGCCACGTCTTGCGTTTGTACTTTGTGCGCTTTCCGGAGCGTGCGAACAGTTGAGTCACTACGATTTTGGGACGCTTGTTAGCGCGTTGTTCCGCTTGGGAGCCTTTGGTTACCTTGCGCGGCAGGACGGCGCGAACTGCGTTAAGGGAATGGAGTTCTTATTGTAGCTCGCCTTTCTTATTCTACACCTGTGCCGTCTTGAAGCCCCTAACCTCTTACTGAGTTCTACCCCGCTAATTTGAGTCGAACTATTACTCGCATTCTAACAGCATAAAGGGGTTGTTGCACAGGCAGAAAAGTACAAATACGTTTTTTGCGTAAACACCTCCGCCCCTCCTTATTGGGGGTTGAACTGAGTTATCTACTTATTCTATGAGTTCCATAGCACTCTCGATGCTCTCCCCGTTGCTGTGTATGACCTTATTATGCTTTGGACAACCAATTCCATTAATTCTTATCACTATTTTCGATCTCCGCCTTGTGGGCTTTCTCTGTTGTCTTTGTCATTAGAAGGATTGTGTGAAAGATCAATGATGGGACATAGGTGTTCTGCAGGTCTTAAATTCGGTGACCTCTAGAGAAGTCAACAAATAATATTAAGCAGTGAAGGATGGACTTTTTTTTTCTTGTTAAATGTGAACGAAAATCTGAAATTGTTTGGCTATATTCTACATAGTGTACGGGCGTATTTGGACCGGTTCAGTGGAGGAAGAAAGTCTGTTGTTTACTTTTGGTTATGTGTGTATTGTAATGATGTTACATTAGTTAATGTTAAAATGAGAGACATTAGGAATTGTATAATAGAGTTTAATCTTTGACTTTATCTTATTTTTTGTTCATTGTATTCTTTTATTTAGGATGCTTAGTATTTCAAATTATAGAATTCTGTTGTAGAGGAACTAGTTAGAGACCTGTGATGTAAGACAGCATATGGTCTATTATCTATAATGGCAGCATTGAGGACTCAACGTTTACCTAAGAAGAGTTAGTGGCTTCGGTACTGAAAATACGTTACTTAGTTTTCACATTCTAAAATATTGTGTTTTTGTTTTGTTTTTTGGTTTTGTTCTTGGTGGTATAAGAGTTTAGTATCACAGACTGCATACCACAAATGGTCTTTAAATTTATTTTTTCAATTATGTTGTTTTGTTTTAGTTTCTAGTTATTTACTCTATTTGTCTCCATACACCAGACAGTTAACAAAAATACCATGATGAGTAAGTGTATACAGGGAAGATATGGATTTCTATGGTCCAAGGAATCCTATTCTTTGCATTAGGGTGCTTATTTTGTATTAGAGGAATGCTTATTCTTTCATTAGAGTCAGGCTTAAAGGAAGGTCTTGTAACTTGTGAATTATCGTTTTAGAAAAATTGCTTTTGCTTTATTCTAACCGTCTTATGCGTATATTTTGTCTCTATATGATTTGTCTTTGATGTTTCTTGTATCGTGTCATTATATTATGAGGTCTGTTTCTACTTGTTTTTTTTTTCTTGTTTCTTTATACTCTTCACGATATGTCCTATTAGGAACATTTAAAAGGATCTTATTAGCAGTATTTACCATGTTTTATTCCTATCATTTTTATATGTGTAATGTTAGCCTTCATTTATGCGTCATTGTTAATTGTCTAGTGTTTCTATTCTTATCATGTCTGGTAGTATTCTCCGCATTATTTTGTTTGAATGTGCTCTGTTCGTATTCTGTTGTTTTTTAGATTATGAATCAGGGTGGGTTCTGCAACTATTTTATTCCATTTTTATGCAGGGGATATTATATTAAATTAATTTTTTATTTGTGATTGTTTTAATTTATATCCTATTGTTTTATTTTTTTCATATGTGTCATGATTCATTCACTGTTTGTATTTTTTTTATCAATTTAATTTAATGTTAAAAGTAATGAATAAGATTTCCAATTGTAAATGCTGGACATTAGTAACTAATGTTTAGAAAAAAAAGACACCAATATTGTATTTGCAAGTCTGTATATGTTCGTTGTGACATGTCTTGTTTTAGAAATAGTTGGAAATTTATGTGGTGCGTGTAAAGAGCTTGGTGTGTATGAATTCGACCGGAGATGAAGGATGATGGAGTTCAGCCTTTAAATGTATAGATGTCAGAAGCAGACATGGAATGTGAGAGATCTTAGTGTTGAATACATTTATCTAAACCAAGCAGAAAATAGAATGAAAGGTTTAAAGGTATCAGGAAGAAGAAAAGTCCAATTATAATATGCTAACGGTTTTGATAATTGGTTATATTAAGCGTCGTAATATAACATTAAGAAATTTGTACACCATGTAAAGAATAATTGAAAATTTACCTGGGGTATTTAGTTAAAACAACATTTGCCTTCTATCCAATGTGGGAAGATTAATAGGAGCAAGACAGGTAAAGAGAATTTACCCTTGCTGAAGAATCGTATGTCAGAAGTGTGAACATAGCTCGAGTAGTTCTACCAGCTTTAAATATATTTGGAATTTGAGGATGGGCATAAATAAGCAACAATAAAGAGAGGCGTAATGATTAGGATGGAAGGAGTTGAGGAATAGTCATAGGCGCTCCATACATTAATAATTAAGGTTTACCAGATTAGACTCTCAGATTGGTGAGATGACAGACGGTAAGACGTCGATAATGGTCAAAGAAAATGGATGTATGTTTTAGGTCAATCAATCAAATCAGCTATAATATGCGTTTGTGTGAATCAGATGATTCTGGATGTTTAAAGAGGTTGTTTAAAGCAATGGAACACCTAGAGTAGACTGGATAATGACCCATATACAAGGAATACCAGTGAAAAACAAGACCGGCGGAAAATTGGATATAAAGCATCCTGCTGAGGAAACCCAGAAAATGACATTGTTGTGTACCTGGAGGAAAGAACGAAGAGTGAATGCCTATACATCATAAAAGGGATGCTAGGAAAAAGACCCAAAGAAGACATGAGATAAGATGAGAATTAAGATCACCTGGAATGATGGGCAAGGGGTTGACGGAAGGGAGGGAGATCACTGATCAGAAAGAGAGGGAAAAGAAGACCAGTAATGAACAGAAAAGACATAGTGAAGGGACAAGACCAAGAACCCAACAAAAGGGAATGTCGAGAAACGGTAACTCTGTAGGTGGAAACCAAGTTGCAGATAAACGACTAAGGGATGACAATAAGTATTCGACTACGAATGACGGCAGATGGCGCGGATCAATACGAGAAAGAGGTAATAGCGAATTGTGAAGACATGTTAGAGGAAAGGGAAGACCAAACAGATGACTGACAAACGAGGGCCAAGAGGAAAGGCCCGATGTGATGTTGGGAGTGGATGGAGCGTATTTCATGAATTAGTGTGAAAGGGATGCAGATGTGCCAATGAAGTGATAATGTAAGTCAGGACTATACGGAGAGAGAAGGGGGTGGGCGGGGGGGGGAGAAAGATTGAATGAATGGGTAAAAAAGAATCGAACGAAGGGGCAATTAAATCAACTGTTTTAAATATAACAGAAAACATTTTTATGAACTACGAATTTGAGAAAGATTAATCTTGGATACTAGGGAGAAGATGACATCTTTTTTTTAGTTGTTCAATATTGTTACAGTCTGTTTTAAATTAAGGTTGATGTTTAATTCAGGAAAGTGAGCATTTGTAACAATTTGTAATTTATGCTGCTCAATTATTAATAACATAATATAACTGTGTAATGTATATCAGGCAATCATTATACTAGAGTAAAATACTACAAACACGTAAACAATAAAATGTTTTATGAAGAGGTATAAATGGTAGCGTATGGTCAGACCGGAGGAAGACTATTGTAATGTACGTTCAGATTTCTTGGGACATGTAGATATTTTTTTTGAGTATTTTTTTTTTTCCTTTTATTTCGGGGTAGGAGAATGACTATGTAAATTTATCATGTATAATAGATTATGGACCAAGAGTGGGGACGCGTGTGGAGCTGATCGGGGGAGAAGTACTGACTATTTAGGATTAACATATATATTTTAATACAATAATTATTTGTAATTAATATTTTTTCTTTATTGTATTTTATAGAATTATATTTACCCTGATTTTATGTACTATTGTGTAATTAAAAGTGGTATTCTTCCATTTCTCTTTTGACATATGATAAATTGCAAGGAATTCATTGCTCCCTCATCAGCTGAACCCTAGAAGCCGTTCTAAAGATAACACAACCCCACTTTCTGGAGAAGGGAAGCAAACTCAGAGTGATTCAAGATAATGGACTGAGTTCCTGTAGTTTAGTTAGTGATGGGTTAGACGTCAGGCTCTATTCCTGGCCCAGCAGTTTCTCGGTGGCACTATCCTGGGTTTGAGCTGTAGAAGAGTCATGGCATGGCCCACTCACATGCAGATGGTTATTACAAACACGTGTTAGCTATCTCCAACTGGTGGGGTGGTCATGATTTTCTTACGAGCTATGTCAAGGCTACAAGCTAAGTCAACCATACTTGATAGTGAGCATTGAGAGTCCCTTGTCTGACGAACAGCGGTTGGGGTTTGTGTACCATGTTGGCCTTCTCATGTTTGGCGGATGAGTTTGAACAGACGCTTTGGACCCGCGTTTGCTCTCAAGCCATTCGGAGCCTTTCCTTGTTGTTGTGATTGCTCTGGGGGCCTGGTCCCCTCAGCATTTCTCTGTCTGTCTGTCTGTCTACCAGGCCCCCTGTACTTTACAGAGGAGAAGCCTTGGAGGCAGAGACTTTAGGACTGGGACTTGATGCATTCAAGTCCTATTTCTGTTCTGACGAAAATTTTTAGCTACCTTTCTCCAACTTGGTGTTTCATTTCCTCTCGATTTTAAAATGTATAACATTCTTTTTTATGTACATTCATTTTTTTACAAAATGTATAAAATTTATTCATTTTAAAATGTATAAATTCTCATCTTCTTCCTTCATCTTTGGAAAATGACAACAATGAGTGGGTAATTAAGTGCTGGAGAGGACATTGAGTTTTCCAGAGGAAGCTGGTAGGCCAATAAGGTTTACAATCACCCGAGCAGCTACTTCTGGTCTATTTTATACATTCTGCACCCTTTCTTTCTTTAAATATTTATTGGGATACAAAGGCCTAAAATACACTTTCATAAAATCATCATGCATCAGCCTGGAAGTGACCTTGTAGACCTTAAAATCTAAACATCTGTGGTTAAGTTACAGATACGGCTCGGAAAGCTGAGACCAGCCAGCTTCTAAGATAGAGAATCTGAATGAGTTTGGAGGCTCAGATTTAGTTCTGTTGTTCTAATAACCAGAACACTGCACAGAGTTTACTCTTGAGCAGTTTACGGTCCGGAGGCTACTTGGGGCATCTGGAATGTTCTTATGCTGTGTGCTCACTGAACTTCTTCAGTCTGACACCGTCTCCTCGTTTTGCTTCCTTCTCCGTCTGCAGTCGATGCTGCGAGAAGAAGAGCTGTGGGAACCGAATGAGACCCGTCGGACCCTGTCATCATCGACAGGTAGGGGCATGCGGGGTCTGCTGTTCAGTGTCTTTCCTTCGTGAATCTCAACTCTGGGAGCGACCCTGAGGCCTTTGCGGTCATCTTGGCTTCGTATTTTCTACAAGGCACGGAGCTCGGATAGCTAGGATGTAGATATCAGGATCTTCCTTTTAGTTTCCTTTATTCACTTTTTCCCTTTGATCTTTGGCGTTTAGAGCTGTGCTTTTGTTTTTGCAGCCCAGGTTGTGCTTACACTCGTGCTTTCCGGCCTCAGCTCCACAGTGCTTGGGGTGCAGGCTTGTGCTAGGACTTTCCTTCATACCGCTCCAATCACTGGCGGATTTATTTGCACCACTTCAGTCTCATAAGGTGTGTGATCACAAAAGAGGGTGAGGCCTTGAGCCTATCACTTGCCCTGTCTGGCAGGGTATGACAAGGCCTTTCTTCGGAGGAGCCAGTACATACACCCATCTCAATGTCATTGTTTTATTAACCATATTTGATGGCTGCTGCTTGAGCTTGACGCCTGTCATCTCAGGTAACCACGTAGGGCTCCTGACAAATTTGCTCTTACACCGAGAGTCTTCCTGCCAACAGGACCACAGTCTGTGTTCTATGCTATGTTCAGTAGTGAGATAGATTCTCTCGGACAAGACGCTATATTCAACTGAAATGCGATTTAGGCCTCCTCTGCTGTCTGTTTTTGTGATTGGAAACAGAACTTACAAACCAACGAAGAAATACCAAATAACTTCAGCATCATTGTAATTTTTTTAAGAAACCCATTCCCATCCTAATTTTTTCTCTTTCGTTAAAAAACGGGAAGATTCCTGTTTGCTTCTTTTCTGGGTTTTGTGTTTCTAGCCAGGTCTGAAATGGTTCAGAGAGACCTCGTCTCCAAAGTTGTTATTCTAATATGCTAGTATACTTCTCAGTGGGAAGGATGGAACTCTGGCATTTTTTCCGGAAGTCAGCTTGCTTTCTGCATGGAGAGTATAACAGAGCCACAGAGATGGAGGAGGCTGGACTGTGATTCCGTCCTAGCTCTTGACCTGGTCAACGCACTCAGCATCACTGTTCATCCATGGTAAAGTGATGGTGTCAGGGATGCCGCTCCTGCTGTAGGCTGCAGGAGTGATGGAGATGCTTGGAAGAGGGCAATGAACAATGGGAAGTGTTTGTTGGGTGTGTGTGATAACTTTTGTCATTTAAGGGTTTTATTATTATTATTATTTGAGTTTCTCTGGTATTTAAAAAGTAAACTAAATATATATCATTGAAGGGACTCTCCAGGGCATTTATCTTCACTTTATAGAAAAACAATTAACAACGCCGAAACCAAACTGGAGCCTAGAGTGGTTGAACGTGCTGTGCGCAGTTGGTGTGTCAGAGTTGGCACCAGGATATAGGGATTCCACTGTTAGGCTCCTGCTTCTCTCAGGGCAACAGCTACATTCTCAGCATGTTCTCTGTTCTACCAGTGCTCAGGGGCTGCTAATTACACAGAATGTCCTTTCTGTCTACCCACAATGCCATTGGGATCCTCTGGAACTGGAAGCTCGTGCCAGTAGCCTGGATGCAAGTCTTGCCCTTTGGAGTGTGTACACAAGCTCACTGATCTTCATCTAGTCTTTGTGGGGTATGGTGTGGGGTGTATGCGTGTGTGTGAGTGCACGTGTGTTCATGGCTGTGAGTGTGCCACAGTGCTTGTGTGAACCTCCGATCATGGTCTTTGATTTCCACCTTGTTCACGGTAGGGTCTGTTCTTATTCACTACTGTTTTCACTAGGCTGGCTTGGGGTACTGGTATCACAGACACTGTGCTACTGAGTCTGGCTTTTATGTGGGTTCTAGGTATGCAAACTCAAGTTGTCAGATTTGTACTGCAAACATTCTCCCCACTTTCCCCACCCTAACTTTAGTACCCTTTCAGGAATGTACCCAGTTTCATGACTGTCCTATCTCTTCTTGGATAAATAACCTGTAAGCTAGTTTTAAATGTTTGCAAACCTCTAAGCACTAACTGAGACCTGCGTCTTACAAGCACACATCCCAGTGACTCTGAGCTTGGCAGTGGCTCTTACCTTAAAAAGTTCCTTATGAAATCTACTCATCAATAAAGCCAAACTCGCTCTCAGAAATACATGTTAAAAGCACCAAAGAAAGCATCTTAAAAAAAAAAAAAAATCGTATGTTTCCGGCTGTGAGGATTTGTACACATGAGTGCAGTTCCCACAGAGGCCAGGAGAGGGCATTGGGGTGGCTAGACATGGATGCTGGGAACTGAACTCTGGTGCTCTGTGAGACCCCTATGAATTCTTCACCACTGAGCCATCTCTGCAGCTCCCAGAATGCAATATTCTTGCCTCTGTGGAGACAAAGGATTTTCATATTAGGTGTCTTCATAGGTTGTGTTAGAATGCTTTAAATTCCTCTAAGATGGTAGACACTGCGTCCTTACATATCACGGAGTTTAATATGACAGTGGCATTTGTTTTAGCCATCATATAAACAGTCTGGTGAAGTTTCTGAGTCACCCGAAATATGTGTTACTTTCAAACGTTGCACATGTACACATGGAAACACACAAACAGAGCAGTGCTATAAACTGGTTAATGCAGGTTTTGGAGAACTGATTTTTATTTGTGTTTTTATTATGTATTTGTGCATTCTTGCTTATTGTAAGGCTTTACCTTCCTCACCAGATCCTCATCTTCTTATTGCTCTCAAATACTTGTAGTTGTAACTTCATCGTCTTGCCTTCATTTCCAGAAGTGAGAAGATGTGTGTCAGACTTCCATTTGTTGGGTGGGGAGGCAGAGCTTGTACTGTCCAGGGGTTTGGTGGACCGGTGTATATGGTCCTTGGTTCAGGGTCTGCCAAGCTGAAGGTGTTGCATTCCCTTATCGAGCACCAAATGGGTGCAAAGTAGTTCATTTCAGATTTCCTCTGAATGAATTAGAAATCTCTCCTTTGCCCTTGTTCCTATACAGCCACTAATTATTCAATCCCTCTCACCTCAGCCTTGCCAGATGCAGTTAATTTACACCTTCTCCTTGAGTCTCTCACACATAGGCACTTTTCCACTCCAGCTCAAGGGAAGACCATTCACTCCCTTGGATTTGTGAATGTTCATGGAGGGAGAGGCACAAGCACGATTCTTCAACTTTTCACGCCTTCGCACGGATCCCTTTTGTTTTTTTGCCTTATGAACTCAAATGCAGGGAAAGATTATGAGTGCAGCACGCTCCTTCTTTCTGAATCAAAGAGAGATAATGGGATGGCAGGCAAAAACAAAACAAAACAAACAAAACAAACAAAACAAAACAAGTCATCTTAGATATGTCCTCGACATCATCAATGGCCAATTAGAGTCTTTTGGTCAGGATGAGGCAACAGCATTCCTCCATGACACAGGGACTCCAGGCTGTAACAAAAACAACCAGATTTCCCAAGGAGCCCTTGTGATCACATTTCAGCAGCTACTCAGTTTTCCAAACAGGCTGCTCAAATTAGAAAAGTAGCATTTGCCATTGTGTGGCTCCTTAACTGACAGTTAGCTTTCATAGTAGGAGAGCCTTACCGGGAATTTAGTTTTCCATTTCCAAAGACTTAGCCCAAACCTGGAGTTGTGCTGGCTAAATGGCTCCCTACCTTGATTGTTCTAGAACATACACCTATCTTTTTTTGTGCACGTGATTTATTTTTATTTTATGTGCATGAATGGTTTTACCTACATGTATGTCTGTGCACAATGGGTACAGTGTCTGAGAGGTCAGAAAAGGGTGCTGGGTTCCCTAACTGGAGTTACGAATATTTATCAGCTACATGTGGGTGCTGGAATCGAACCTGGGTCCTCTGGAAGAGAAGTTACTTCTTTTAACCACTCAGCCATCTCTCCAGTCCCACACATCTATTTCTTTTATTTCTTTTTTTTTGGTTTGTTTTGTTTTTCAAGACAAGGCTTCACTGTGTAACAGTCCTGGCTATCCCTGGAACTCACTCTGTAAACCACGGTGGCCTTGAACTTATAGAGAGTCACCTGCTCTGCCTCCCAAGTGCTGGATTAAAGGTGCGTGCCACTCCGGACTGGCTCTATTTTTTTATTCTTATTTGAGTCCTCAGCATGCTTTTGTGAAGTTTTGAGCTAGACCGACACCCAGGCCGGAAGAACTTGCAAGCATCTGCAGCAGTGAAAAAGTGTGTAAAGGGAGGACACAGGTTTCATGCATTTTTAGTGTAAAAATTCAATTCTTCTCTGGAAAACACAAAACATGACAGATGTGTTGTCATTTTATGTTGCCTGCTCCACAGTGGTCTACTATGACGTGGGGTTGGAGGGAGTCCAGTCGATATGGTGGAGAAGGAGTGGCCTTGAGCAGCTCTATGACAGCAGGGGTGTGTGGTGATGCGTTGGGTACCCTAATAAACTTGCCTGAGGATCAGAGAAGCAGAGCAGCAGTGCCGCTGGTTTTACTCTACGAAATCCTCAGCCTAAAGAGAGTGAGTTCCTGTTTCCTGACGCTTTCTCTGCCTGTCGTATTTACTTCCTGGATTAAAGGCAGGTGTGCTTCCCAAGCAAAGGCATGAGATCTCAGGTGTGTGCCACCACTGCCTGCTCTGTTTCTCTCCTATACTCGATCATTCTCTTGTAGCCTCAGTGTGGCTTGAAACTCCACAGAGATCAGATGAATCTCTGTCTCCTAAGTGATAGGGTTAAAGTGTGTGTGCCACCGCTGCCTGATTTTCTGTGTCTAATCTAGTGACTGGCTCTGTCCTCTGATCCTCAGGCAAGTTTATTAGGGAACACAATCTATCACCACAAGTGGGAGCCGCTTATTTAGATGGCTTGGACCAGAAGCAGAGAGACTTCAGCCAAAGTAGGCAGAGCTTTAGCCCTTAGGCCTGCCCTACATTAGACAGTTAGGCGCCATGACACAGGGAGGTTCAAAACAGCGCCACCATCTGCGACCAAGTGTTCAAACACACAAGCCTGTGAGGGAACTTTGATGTTCAAACAATAGCAGTGACATGTAATCCTCTCTGTGGTCTTCAGCTCTCTTGGCTGTGAGGAACTGTCTGGTAATAGAAATAGCTTCCATTTGTGGTTTCTAGAAAATGCTAACTCAGTCCTATTGCCACTGACTGTGTTCTCTTTAGACTCTCTCTTCCATCTGGAAGTTTCTCTTGACTATCTATTGACACTCTGGGGTTGGACATAACTCATAGTTCACAGGAAGAAAACTTTAGAGACAGGCTCACTAGTGAAGGGTAATTGGATTGGAATGTTCTTCACCCTTTTACATTTCAGCACTGTGTTGTCATCTACAAAGTTCATACTTTGAGAACCTTGCATCCATCTCTCTCTCTCTCTCTCTTCTCTCTCTCTCTCTCTCTCCTCTCTCTTCCTCCCTCTCTCTCTCTTCTCTCTCTCTCTCTCTCTCTCTCTCTCTCTCTCTCTCTCACACACACACACACACACACACACACAACACAACACATACCCAACAAAACAACAGAAACTAAGCCTCACAATGCTTTGAGTAAGTTTGTCACTTTGTGCTGGGTTGTCTTCAGCTCTGAAGCTGCATGGGGCACACATGCAGGGTAGACACATTTGTAAATCCACCCTTCAAAAAAGCCTCATAAAAATTGGATGGATGCAGAGGGCAAGACTATTTTTTTGAATCTTTACAGTTTTATTTACTTATTTATTGACTTACTGTGTGAGAATTCACAAGCTTCAGTGCACGTGTGGCGGTCAGAGGACTACACGAAGGAGCTGGTTCTTTCCTTCCCTCGTGTAGGTCCTGACGATTGAACGCAGCTCATCAGTCTTGGCAGGAAAAACCATTCCCCTCCTGAGCCATATTATTTGAATCTATGTAGGAGGAGCCCCCTCATACATAACCAGGGAGGGTATGAAAAGAACATGTCCAACCCATTTCTCATGCACTAAACAGTGCCGTCTTGCCTGAGGGCACTCTTCTCAAGTATTTCTGAGCTCCCTGCTGCCCCACCCCAGGAGTATTGATATGTTTTTCTGTGTTTTATTTTTCAAGAAGCCACGTGAACAACAGAATGATTGTGATTCAAAAAGTTTTCCCAAATAATAGCTGGAGTTTTAATTGCCCACAAGGAGTTTTTGGGATATTTCCTTCCCTTTTTGTATGTTTGTTTAAAGTGTAGTAAAATATGTGTAACATGGAATTTACCATCTTTACCACGATGAAGACTGCACTTTTTAGTTAAGCACATTTTCACGCTCAGTGTCACTGCTGTCCATCCATAGAGCACTGTCTAGTCCTCTGACACTACCACTCTGTACCCATTAAATAACTGCCCTATTCCTTCTACCCTGAGCCCTGGTACCCACCTGTCTACCTCCTGAATCACATGTATATGGATTTGTACATCCCTAGTCTTCTGTGATTAGCTTGTTTCAATTAGCACAGTATCTTCAGGGCATCTCCACATTGCAGTGTGTGTGTGTGTGTGTGGTGTGTGATATGAGTATACATGCACGTGGAGACCAGAAGTTGAAATATCTTCTTCCACACTCTCTCTACTTATTTTTTTGAGATAGGGCTTCTCACTGGTGTGGAACTCACTGACTAGCTGGACTGGCCGGCCAGCAAGCCCTAGGGATCCTCCTGTCTCTGCCTCCTTGTGCTGGGACCATAGGCACATGCTGCCTGCTCTAAGAGGCTTTTTAATATGGATTTGGGGATCTGAACTCAGGTCCTCGTTCCTGTACAGCAGGTACCTATTGACTGAGTCCCCACAGTCCCTATGTATTTACTTTGAAATGAAGCTTTCTCCTCCTGTTATCTGGTAGGCATCCTTACCAGCAGCTGTCAGCTCTATCCCCAGTTCCTAGAACAGCACTTCCCATTTCTCCCTGCTTTGTAGACTACCTTCCTCCCTGGAACCTCGCTTAGCTCATGGTCCTTGGCTACTCTTGCCTTTTCACCTCTTGAGTGTGTCTCTTTCAGTTTAGAGTTTCTTGTGGGATAGAGGCTTTCAGAGGGTCACTGGGGAGCGAAGCCCTAAGTGGTCTGTTCTGTGTGTTTCAGACTACAATCCTTCCTGGATGCAGGGGGCTATTTCCCTTACCAAATAAATCAGTTTAATGCCTATTAATCTTTTCCAGTTGGTGGTATAGACTCTGCTTGCCCTTTATCACAGAGCTAGTGTTCTGGTCATTCTTGGACTTGAGCTCCAGATGAGACGTCTGCAAAGCCCCTGAGGCCAGTGCTCAGGCTGTGACCACTCCTCCTTTTCCCTGGAAAAGGGCAAGTCAGTTAGCTTGGAATCAAATGATGCTAATCCAGTAACTAATGTTTAGCTAATATTTAATTGGTACTCATTGTGTGCTGGTCATTATGCAATCAACGTGTGGTAATTTAAATAGCTTTAGAGGTTACTTAAAAAAAAAAAAACCTCAATTTTGTGCAAGGGATGGGGCATCAATCTTAAGGAGTTGGGGGCGGTCACTTGGTCAAGGCCACATCATGAGTTTCGGTGGTAAAATCAGATTTTACTCCATCAGGTAGTGATGGAGATAAAATAGTTTGGTACAGTAGAGGAAAAATTGCCAGATTTCAGAGCCATTGAAAGCAGAAAGACTTGGAGCATGACAAGTAAGGACCCCTGATGGGAGCAGTGGAGCAGGAAGGAGGAGAGCTGGCAGGGGTTGCTGGCTCTGCAACGTGTTAGCTGAGACTGCGTGAGTCCACATTCACCTGTGAGACTTATGCTTAGACGTGGGGCTGTGTCAGTCCTCATTGTGGCCACAGAGGCCAGGAACTGGGCCCCTAATCATCCACTAACCATTTATATAAGGGTCCAGAGGCCGTGAGCTGCCTCTCAGACTCAGTTTCCCTCTCTATAAAACGAAGGGCATTGTATTAGTAGGTTGCCGTCACCTTCCTTTTGAAGTCTAACTTCTTTGGTTATAGCTGCAAGTGCAGATGTATGTTTTGGGTGTGACCGTCATTTGTGGTCATCAGTGATGCTTAGGAGGTACTGACCTCTTTGAAGACGCCCTATCTCCAGAGTGGGAGACCCAGCTACTACTGTTAAGAGGCCATGAAAACCTGACCTTGGACTACTTTTGTGTGTGTGTGTGTGTGTGTGTGTTGTGTGTGTGTGTGTGTGTGTTGTGTATGAAAATTCCATACCTCAGGGAAGGTTTGGATTTTCTTAATTAAAAACCTCAACTATCTATTTGATTTGTGAATTCATCATTTTCTTATGTTTTCTAAGGAAACTTTTTGCTCTTTCCCCAACTCTTTTGGAGAGCCACAGGTGGGAAAGGTGGCTCGGGAAGGGGCTCTGCTGCCTGTGATGTAGAAAGAACATCACCGTGGGTTGAGGAACCTCCTTGGGTAACGACTTGAATCAAGGCAGAGGACGTGAATGAAGTTCCTTCTAGGAAGCAGTTCCTGGGATTGGGATATTGCTCAGCTGGGGGTGTGTGCTTGCCAGGCATGCATGAAGTCCTGGGTCAGTCCTCAGCACGGTGTAAGATAGTGTGGTGGCACACATCTCAGCATTTGGGAGGTGGAGGCAGGAGGATTAGAAATTCAGCTTATGATGGCTACATAATAAGTTCAAGGCTAGACCAGAGTACATAAGGCCCTGCCTCAAAAAACAAGCAAAAAAAAAAAAATGAAAATTCTCCTCGCTATTAATGAGGTGGTTTTGGTTCTGTGATGGCATAAACATACGGGTAGAGGCTGAACAGTGTTCAGCGATAAGTAGATGGCAGGTCATTTGTCATTTTGTGCTCTGTGACCTCCTGGTCCAGTGCACCAGCCTTGAGTGTCTGCTCTCTTCTCCTTTTGATGTTCTGTTTCCTCCTAGGCTATCTGCCCTAGGTTTTTGGCCAAATACAAATCCTGTCCCTTTGTGAAGACCTGATTCAGATTCTGCCTCCTCAGAGATGTCAGTTTTTGTTACCAAAGTCTTTTCACTTGTCACATCTCAATAGGAGATAGGGATTATTTATTATCTTTTAGCTGTTTGTGTTTGTCTTTTGTCCCTCACTATGGTCTTATTCTTGGATATCAGATCCCATGTGTCATTTAAGACTCAGTTCCAGGATTGCAAGATATTTGTTGGAGTTAGTAGTACTGCCTCTCCCTTTGAGTTGTATTAAATACATGAAGGTATCCACATAGTACATGATTCGGTGTGTGTGTGTGTGTGGTGTGTGTGTGTGTGTGTGTGTGTGTGTGTGTGGTATGAGAGACAGAGAGAGAGAGAGAGAGGAGAGAGGAGAGAGAGAGAGAGAGAGGGTGGGGGTTAGGGATTGAACCTAGAGCTCTCACACATGCTAGGAAAGTGCTTGTTCCCACAGTCCTAAATGTTTTTTGTTTGTTGTTTCTTTTTTAAGCAAGGGCTGGAGAGATATCTCAGTGGTTATGAGCACTCTTGCTCTTGCAGGGATCAGGGTTTCGTTCCAGCATGCACCTGGTGGTTCATAACCATTTGTACTCTAGTTCCAGGGATCCAATGTCCTCTTTTGACCTCTATGGCTATATAATATGCATGTAGCCCATATACATAGATTCAGGAAAGATACTCATACACATGAAAAAAAATACAAGTTAAAGAAGCCGTAGTAATTATCATCTGTTTCTCCTGATATGTCTATGCAGTGGTTTGGACATCAGAGGCATTCAGTTGATATTAGTAATTAATATTAATTAATTGATTTTTTTCACTGCTAAGCCTTGAGGAGTTTAGGTGACTGAGGAATTTGCTAGTTCAATATAGGGACTTTCCTGTAACTGTAATCAGTTGACAGTGACCTGGAAATCTTACCCCCAGTGGTAGATAGATAAGAAAAAAATGCCAAGAACATATGTCTGAGGTTATGAAGCAAAATGAATCACTTATTCACTTACGAAGGGCATAGGTGTGTCATGAACTTTGCTGTGTGCCCCGAGGAGGAAGATTGACCAGAAACAAAGCTCTTCCTTCAAGAACTTTGTTTAGACAGAAAGACAAAGGGCCCTCAGACATGTCATGATGCAGAAAGTGCCACCCAAGAGACAGAGGTGAAAACCTCCAGAAGATGTGAAGGATGGAGGCGTTGGCCACTTTGGCAGGTGTGGGTGTGGTGAAGGTTGTAACGGGCAGACCTGAGGTTGGAAGGACTGAGTGTGGGAAACGAATTGTGGGAGGAAAATACTTCCTGAATCTGCTCATGGGTTAGAAGTGCATGGACGTCGTGAAGGGAAGTTTGCAGAACTATTTAAGATCAAATTTTGGGGGATTCGTATGAAAGCATTGGGATGCTATTTTATTGAAAATAGAAGACATAAAGGATACTAAATAGTTTTTTGTTTTCGAGACAGGTTTCTCTGTGTAACCCTGGCTGTCCTGGAACTCCCTCTGTAGACCAGGCTGGCCTCAGACTCGCAAAGATCCACCTGCTCTGCCTCCGAGGGCTGGGATCAAAGATGTGTGCTCCCCCTCCCTGCCCAGCTCAAATTAATATTCTAAAGAGAGAACTTGGAGAGTGGATTCGAAAATGGCGGGCGGAAGAGGCACTCACCATTGGAAAGTCAGCTGTGCCTGGTCACCCCAGGCGCGTCACGGCAGGGGAAAGTCCATCTCTTTGCCTCTCCACACCCTCCTCCCCTCCCCTCCCACCCCAAAGCTTTTCCTGATGTTGCCACTTGCCCCCCGTGAACACACGTCCCTTTTGCTCACCCAGCTTCGATCCCTTGTGAAGCTCTGCTGCTGCATATACCATCTGGCTATCTGTGAATTTTTTAGTAGCCTGGATATTGGTGAGAAAGCAGAGATCCAAGTCTAGCATTCAAACCATTTGTAAGTAATTCTTTAGACAATGGGAGGAAAAGCCAACCTGGTTCTCCATCAGGAGGCTTCTTTCTTTCCAAAGGCTTGCTTAATCTCCCCCATCAATTTCCAGTGAAATCTCTCCAGTCCGGCCCACCGCTGCATGGATTCATTCAGAACAGACAGGGTTTTTTTTTTTTTTCTTCAGATTCTTTTCTTATAAGATTCTATGATGTGATCAAATAAAAATGTTGTCAAGAAAGAGATGAGTCAGGGTGAGTAGAGAATAGGGCTCTGAAACTGGGCTGTGTGACCAAAAAGGAATCTGTATTTGTTTCTAGAAAATGTGTCTCTTTTCCAGCTTCTCTACCTGCCTAGCAACAGAAGTTGCGGACCTTGAAAGGATCATGATAAAGATAGCTGGGAATAGAGCCCAGGAGTAGAGGGCTTGCTTGGCATGGGTAAGGCTTCTAGTTCAACAGTCCCTCCCCCAGACCCCCACCGCCATACATTATGGCAAGATCACAGACTTACATTTCAGGGAAACTTTTAGAACTTCTAGCCATTGTGTGTGTGTGTGTGTGTGTGTGTGTGTGTGTGTTGTGTGTGTCTTTATTTGTTATATCTGTGTTTGTCTATATGAGTATATGCCTCATATGTGCAAGTAATTGTGGGGATCAGAAGAGGTGTTGGATTCCATGGAGCTGCCCAAGGTGGATACTAGGAATCAAATTCATGTCTCCTCCAAGTGCAGAAAACGTTCGATGCTGACCATCTCTCTAGCCTGCCTTTATCTTTATATGTGGGTAGATGGGCCTGAGTAAGTTCTTTTGGGTCTATTTTTGACTCTGCCAAGAAACTAACAGGTCACACATGGTTGGGAGATGAGACATACATACCAAGGAGATGAGAAACATGTTGTCTATGTGACTTCGGGACTCGAGGACCTAGGACCTACCACGAGGGACTTGAAAGACTGTGTTCACATTGATCAAAATCTTGTAGGAACTGTTCTTTGAGGTTTTGTTTCTTCATTGATCTGGAGCTAAAACTGGAGGCTCATTTCTCAGAAAGGAAGTTAGTGGTGAGAGCTTAATGTCTATGAGTGGTTAGTATTTTTTTTTTTTTTTTTGTCAGCTTGACACAAGCTAGAGTTATCTGAGATGAAGGAACCTCAGCTAAAAAATGCCTCTGTGTAAGACTGGCAAGCCAGCCGGGTGGTGGGTGGTGCACACCTTTAATCCCCAGCACTCGGGAGGCAGAGCAGGCGCATCTTTGTGAGTTCGAGTCAGCCTGGTCTACAGAGTGAGATCCAAGAAAGCAAAGCTACACAGGAAACCCTGTCTAAAAAAAAAAAAAAGACTGGCAAGCCTATGGGGCATTTTCTTGATGAACGTAGGAGGCTCAGCCCACTGTGGGCAGTGCCATCCCTACGCAGGTGATTGTGGGGTGTATAAGGAAGCACAGAGGAGCAAGCCAATAAGCGACATTCCCCTGTGCTTCAGCTTTAGTTCCTGCCTTGAGTCCTTACCCTGTCTTTCCTCAGTGATGTAGTGCGCCTTGAAAGTCAATCCTAAGAAGTAAACCCCTTACTTCCCAAATTGTTTTTGGTCATGGTCTTTATTACGGTGATGAATTCTAAAGATAAGGTATTTGCATTCATCAGTTGAACGGCTGGACTCCTGGAAGGTGTTGTTCTAGACTCAAAATTTCCATCATAGGTACACTTTTATCTCCTCCCTCAAGATTACCAGGAAGGCAGAGCCGGGGGCAGGGAGCAGCCCGGCAGCTTCTCCCTTATAACAAGACCTAGTGAGACAGAGATAAGGAATTCTTCATCCACAGATACAGTGGCAGGATGGAGACATGTGCAGGGAGGGTTCCACTGGGTGCAGGCTGGTGCTTCAAGGACAACAATGTGCTTTAGGAGTCCATACGATGCCGGGACTTTTTCAAAGGACGGCTCACGGACAGCGGCGAGAGGAGGCTGGAACCACTCTAGCTTCCAACGCTCTCAGAACCTGGCCCCTCCAGGAGAACCCTGAGATGGGTCTCTATGGAAACAGGGTGAGCTGCAGCTGCATGAACGCAGAGGGCTTGTCTCAGTTAGTTCACAGGTACACGACAAACGCTAAGCCACATATTGGCACCGTGGTGCCCCCCGTATTTCAAGGGAGAAAACCCATCTCTAGATGAGTGATTTCACAAGTCAGGTGACAGGTCAAAGACTCATATCTGTCTCCCAGCTCCCAGGCCAAAAGCTGAGTGTGACCTGTGTAAGAGGGGGCCAGGGAAGCAGTGAGCTCCTTCAGTTATCAAATTATAATCCCTGATTATAAAAACTTCCAACTGTACTGGAGGGCCTGAGTGCACACCACTTTCTAAGCATGCACCACAGGGCAGAGTCAGCATAATAGAGAATGTTCTACGTAGCCAGTTTCTTCTATGTCCAAGAGCATTTGCTTCTATCCTAGGCAAAAAGCATTTCTTCGTTCAGAAAACTTAAGCGTAGTCGATACAGATTTAGAACACGTGGCTGAGGGCTTAAAGTGACAATTGGTCTTACAGTATGGTAATGACCAGAGCAACTTTGCACCAGGACTGGTTTGAGCTTCCATTCATTCATTCATTCATTCATTCATTCATTCATATTCCTTACTCTCATATAGTGTTGCAAATAAAACTATAGGATACCCAGGTAGAGCTGACTATTCTTTTTTAAATAAATTTATTTATTCATGTATTTTTATATACACAATATTTTATAATATTTTTATATTATATTCCAGTATTTTATATATCCAGAAGAAGGAATCTCATCCATTACAGATGGTTGTGAGCCACCATGTGGTTGCTGGGAATTGAACTCAGGACCTCCAGAAGATCAGCCAAGTGCTCTTAACCACTGAGCCATCCTCTCCAGCCCTAGATTTGACTGCTCTTTGAGTAGGATTTTTTTTTTAAAGTTAAGTATATCTCAATCAGACTGAAATTTCAGATAAACAATGAGGATTTTTCCTCAGTGTAAGTCTGACTCACACAACATCCCTAGGAAAGACTTACCCGAAAAATGATCTATTTGTTGTTTATTTCAAATTCAACAATTAAGCAGGCATCGTGTATTTTATCCAGTAACCCTAACAGAATCCATTTTATCTGAGACTAGGAAAGCCACGTTGATTCCGCGTGTCTGTGGGAGGCAGGATGGCACATGACTGGTCCCAGAGCCTCTGAAAATCTTTTAAGTGTTTTTTTTTTTTTTTTCTCTCCCTGTGTGTGACTAGCCACCTTCACCTTGTGTTTATATAGAGTTGATTCACTCTCTGGTGATTTATTTAAAAGGGGAGAGACGACAGGATTCCAGTTTAGAAGTCCCTCCTCCCCCTTTCTCCTCCCCTCCCCCTCTCCCCTCCCCTCTCCCTCTAACTCCTCTTCCCATTTTTGTTCTGGACAGACATGGTTCCTCCCCTCCCCACCTCCAGCCTCTTCCCTCCTTTCCTGTCCCTTCTTGGTGCCTTGTCTCATGCTGTCTAGACCCTGTTTTATGACTTGTCACCTTTCCTGATTGCTTTTGTTTAGTCCCCTGTCTACTTGGCCAGCCGGCATTCTGACTTCTCTAAAAGCCTTTGTTCCCCGTTCCCTGGGTCCCCTTCTTCAGGGCTTCCCACATGTGGGATTGTTTAGGCTCCGGTGATAAACGGCACAGACTAAGAGGTAAGACGCGCCACTCTTCCCTGCTCCGTCCCGGCTGACGTTTGAACAAGAGCAGGCTTGACTTCTGTTTAATGCTGGTCCACTTGACGGTCATCTAAGTCAGCCCAGAGTGCGACACCTCGGAGCAGCCAGATGTTAAGTCAGGAGCGGAGTCGTCACCCTTTCGACCCAGCTCCAGATCATACAGTGAACTTGGAAAATCTGGCTGAGTTTTTATGCCATGTAGCTTCAACCCATGCAGAAGAAGGGTAGGTGGCAGATTTAAAACAAAACGAAACAAAAGCCTTCTGCTTCTCTGCCGCTCTGCCCGCATCCCCACCTCTCTCTTTCCCCTCTGTTCCGCTGTCCTCCGCCTTCTGTTTTAGGATTCTCTTGCTGTTTCTCCAACAGTGCCTCCTTTCTGGTGGCAGATGTAACCTTTAGTCCCACTCTGACAGTCGACAATGTTTCTGTTAGGAGGTGGGCACGTGGCTCAGTGGTAGAGTGCTCGCTGAACTTGTATGGAATCCCTGGGTTTGGTCCGCACATAGCGCTGCATAAACCGGCATGATGGCAAGGCTTTCATTCCCAGCACTGGAGAGGTAGAGACACGAAGATCAGGGGTTCGAGGTCCTCGTCAGCTGCATGACCAGTTTGAGACCAGCCTGAGCTATGTGAGACCCTGTCTCAATGAAAGGGCTGAAGAGGCAGCCTAGTTGGCAGCACAGGGCCTAGAGACACTTGTGTTGGCTCCCTGCACCTTGATGCCTTCCCCCTACATCTTCCTTTTCTTCCTTCCATTCTCCCATGAGAATGAGGCGCTGGCTTCACTGGAGGAGTCCTGATTATGACTCCAGGTGCTGACTTTCTTTTCCACTGGTGTCCATTGGGCTTGTAAATGGTATTGGATCAGTGAGCCCATAATGAGACCCCTAAACCTAAACAGTGGAGGTCTGTGGGACCTTCTTGTTCATAAAGCTTTGTCCTGGGGAGGGATAGAGTCATTAGGTGTACACTGTGTTTAATATTTGGTCATGACAGGAAGCAATCATTTTCTATTTTTGTGGTGGCCTTGGAGTTTTTTGTCTTAAAGCAATTGTCTAATTCCCATCAGTGAGACCGAGAGTAAATGAACTAGACAGTGAGGAAAGCCTTGTAGGGTTGGGGTAAACCTTCATTCATGCCCTTCCTCTACCCCTGTGCCGTACCACGCTCTGTGACCGAAACCTGGCCTACAACGGGGCTCCATTTCTTTTCAAAATTGATTGCTGCCCTGGACACAGTTGCTTCCCCATGTCTTGACACTTACCCCATTAAAGCAGTATTCTGAAGTAGGATATCCATGCGAACGACACCAGACTTATTCCAGCATGAAAAAACAAAGCCCCAAGTTGAGGCAGGAGGCTCCCCCATTTACATAGAGCTAGCAGACTGGCTGGAGACGGAGCACTGGCAAGGCCATAGAGAAGTAACCTAGCTGTTCCGGCCACAATCTGTATGTTGACACGAACCAGCAGGTCACCCCAGAGCACAGGCCAACAAAACATTCAAACTGAGGATGCCAGCCCATCTGCAATAGGATTTGCAGTTTCATTGTGTGCCAAGATTCTCTGAAGTCAGTCCTAAGGCCACAAGTGGCTGAGCACTCGTTTTTGCCTGAGACCTATTCTGCCTGTGGAATACTTCAGTCTTTCAAATTATCTCCCCTGTAGGGAACTTAAAAATGGGCTTCTGAGGCACACTTCTGGGGAAAGTCACCATTTACCATTTGTTTTGGATTTTGCCATCTGAACAAAACTGTCGTGCGGGCTGTGGGGTTAACTCTCTGCTGTCAATCAAACGTGATACCTTGGAAATAATATTGAGTGCTCCCTGCATTTGATGCTGCCCGACTTGTTGCCTATTAGAGAGTTCCAGGACACTTAGAAACCTTGGCAGGAGGCTGAAATCCCAGTTCAGGGAGTCTGGAGAAGATCTCTCCATGCTGACAGTCATGCATGCCTTCTTCTCTGAGGATGACAACCCTTTCCAGTGTTTCTGCCTCTTCACCACGAACTCTTAATACATACCCGTGTGGTGACTCAAGCGCATTGAGTGTGAAGGAGATGCTGCCTTTCTTCAGGAGGACTAAAATGAAGTACGGGGTTTACCCACCGAGGTCCTCTTCAGTCTCTAAGCACACCGGAATATTCAGACCACACTTCCTGTCTTTCCTCACAGCGCTTTCTTTGTTGACTCTGTCTTTCTCTCTACTCTTTCCACTATTTTTTCATTCCCATTCATCGTTATGTGGGCTTTCCTGTCTCTACCATCTGTCTTTCCCTCACGAGTCACAGTGGACGTGTCTGAGAGCAGATGATGAACACGGTTAACCTCGCTTCATTCTTCTATTCTCTCAATGGTTCGTGTGTTTGCTCCTGTGAAAGAATAAAGGAAGAAGAGAAAGAAGAAGAAGAAGAAAAAAAACTTTCCCAACCTACGAGTTCCGTTGTCTCCTAGGAATCCTTGTTTGAATCTTTGCTGTAAGATTTTTTTTTTTCCCCTCTCTCTATGAAGTACCAAAGAAATAATTGCTTATCGTTAACAAACAGAACCTGGCTCTTATCACCCCGCACGCCAGAGCCTTGGTGGCGAAAGTTAGGCCAGTGTGCCAAGTGCATGCATTAACCTGATACGCAAAACCCCCTTTCAAAGCCGGTCCTTTGGAGGATGCTCATTGAGGCGTTTTTGTTCGAGAGGTGGCACAGAAAAAACCACTTCTTATGGTGCTGGGTGCCAAAAAGAGATTGGCTGGCGTTTACACCCCTTACAACAAAAAAGAGTGCATTTCTCTTTGAGGAACATTTTCAGATTGTTGTAATTGTCACTGGCAATGAGCGATCCTTGGAACTTGAGTCTTACTGTGCCTCACAGGAGGTTTAACGCTTCCTTTGGCACAGGGGATTTTGGGTTCTGTGGGTGAGCTGCGCCTGTGAAAGCGAACGGATCATGAAACAGGACTGGTCCGACTGCCCACTTGAAGGAGGTGACACGGCTTGAACCCTAGGCTAGGCAGTCGGCGTGACTCTGGGTTTGTTTTTGGAGCCACGGCGGCCTCCCCTGAGGGCTCATTTGAATCTGGTAATAGCCCCTGGGCTCTGAACCTGTTTGTGTTGTGTTTTATAAAGAGCCGCCATCTTCCCTGGAACCTGAATAGGCTTGATGTCTTCCTCCACTAGATTGATGGTGTCATTTGCGGGAAAAACCCATGGTGGAAGCTGCCTCTTTCTGTTATGATCTATTGGATCAGTACCACCTTCTGGTACCATTTGGATCTTTAAACAAGGTAGATGTAGAGACCACAGGGAGACGTGTGCTTCAGGGTCAGCTTGAAAAAAAAATTTTCCCCCTATTGTGGCTTTCTTTTAACACAAAATAAGTAAATAAATAAATAAAACCCACAGCAAACCCTAAAAAAGATATATGATGTCATCCGCACCAGATATGACAGCAACTCTCCAAAGATCCTCGGGAAGCTTTGTTTGGGGTGGAGAGATCTTTCGCTGAAGCGTTTCCCAGCATTCCTTCCAAACATCTGCTCTCTCATTTTCTCTCTGACTCTGTGTCTTAAAAAAAAAAAATAACTCACTACTGTCATTATTTTTTATTATTTTTAACCATTTCACTAAATGTGCTGAATGGTGATCTCTCATGACATCCTGTCTAAAACTTGTTTGACCTTCAGAAGTGATGACCTTAACCAGTTTTTACTGGCAAGTGTCCCTGACTTTATTACTCAAGAGACAGTTTATTTTTGTTCCAGAGAGAGAGAGAGAAGAGAGAGAGAGAGAGAGAGAGAGAGAGAGAGAGGGCTTGCTTTTCTAGAGATCAAAGAAAGGAGTGAGCAGCTCCTCACCCATCTCGATGCTGGAGCAAACATCTTCTCCTTCTCCACCCAGTTTTCTTTGTATTCCAACGTTCCTTATAAATAAGCAAGGTGAACCTCACCATACCCCTATAGCCACACGTCCTTCTGAAAGCAACTGGGTCCTTTTCTGTTTGCAGTTAAAATTGTCTAGTGAACGATTGAGTTGTTTTCTCTTGCTTAGCATCAAGGCCAACATGACTAAATGGGAACCCAGGGATGGGTGGATGAAACAGGAGGATGCTCTGGGTCTAGCTTCCCTGGACATAGGTCTGAATTAGAAGGACAACAGGCTGCTATTTATCCTTTGGACACTCCCCACCCCTGGTCCCTCTCACTAAATAAAGAAGCAGGCCGAGTAGTGTAATAGTTAGTCACACTGGCTAAACAGGCTCCCAGGCGGAATGAGTATGAACACATTGCTGCTCTTAGCTGGGGTTGGGGGAAGATACTGAAGAGTAGATAGGAGCTGGGCTGCCTCCCTCCCCCTGCACTAAAAGGCCAGTTTTGGTTTTCCGGAATTATGAATCTCAAAGACCTTCCACCATCAGGAAAAAAGAAGGAACGTTCTGATGTAGCCTTTGACCCGGAAATGGAATAATTCCCTTCTAGGTGTGTTGGGAAGACTATTCATGCTGTGATGTGGAGCATCGCTTTTGTGTAGTCTAGTGAGGCTAGAGAAGGAGGCTTCCTTTGATGGCAGAGGTCCCGAAGCACTGTAGTGTAGACAGGGGCGTGTCAATCCAGAGCTAGGAACTGCGGTCTACCACTGGCAGACACGCACCTGTTGTCGCTGGCCCAGGGTCCCGTGGGTGGAGGATTTGCCGTGCACACAAGAGCTGTGATGAGGCCGGCCGAGGGCTTGACCAAGTAAAGCTTTAGAAGCCGCTTCCTTCCCTGGTATGCTGGACTAAGGAGGGAATCTCCTTTCTATTTATATATAATTAAAGGTTTGGCTCGATAAAGTATCAACAAATCACTTTGTGGCAAGAATGGTTGCTTTATCAGTGACAGGCTCAGATTTATTCTTCACGTTACCCCCCCCCCCCAACCTACCCTGTATCTTTGCCGGCCCATGACCCTAAGTTATTGAAGGCAGGTGACTCTGTTGGTTCGGCTGCCCGATCAACTGCTTCATCAAGCCAAAATGTGTAGTAAGAACCCGGGAAGGCTCAGTGCTATGGCTCTGCTGGGAGACAGGAAACACGCGAGCTTCTGGTAAGGGTGGGAGGCCAAGCTCTGTGGCTGGCAGAGGTAAGCAGCTAAGGGTGTGTGTGTGTGTCTGTGTGTGTGTGTGTGCACTAGGCAAACTGGACAGTGACCCTAAGGGAACCATCTGCATCCACTTGCCCAGTACAGGGACTGCAAGTAAACACTGCCATGCTTAGCTTTTTAACGTGGTTGCTGGGGATCAAACTCAGGTTCTCATGCTCACATGGCAAGCACCGACTCTACCTACCCACTGAGCCATCCTCCCCCACCCCACGTGTTCTGAGTCCAACCCAGAGTTATCTGGGGCTTTAAGAGCTCTCAAGACACCTCGCATACTTCTGAGGTTCCAATTTAGTCATTAGTCCTGGGAGCTTCGTGGATATTGTTTGTTGCTGGATTATTTGCCTTCTGTGGTCAGTTTTATTTTCCTGACCACCCATCGCAAAGCAGAGGTCAGGGCGGCATGACCTTTCCCTGGTGGAATGGACTGCTCAAGGAGTCACATGGCCAAGTTTGTATCCGGGGGTCCACATTTGTTTCTTCCACTCTTTTAATCAGAATGCTCATTTAATTCTATCCCAGCACCTGTTCAGCAATTAACACCCTCCGATTTGCATCTTACCCTGACATTTGCTATCTTTCCAATTAGTTTTTATATCAGTATAATTAGGTAGGGTTATTACAGTGCGTCAAGCAGGGTCATGGTTATTCCCAAGCCTTTAAGCGCTTCCCCAGATTTGTTTAGGGAAGCCACTAAGGGCAAACAGTGATTAGGATCACTGTTTTTCTTCTTCATTCAGATCAGGAGAAAACTGTTTCCCCATGTGGCTCATGAAAGATCAGGGAAATATGTCAACCTATAAGAATTAGTATTATGTAGTTCATGACTTTTGGGCAAATTTACAGAGGATTATAAACAAGGTACATAAGGTGGCTATACCACAGGCATTTCCTAGGCAGGGGCCAAGGCAAGGTCCTCCCTTCACCTGCTTTGGGCATCAGGGGCAAGGGCAGAAGGAAAATGTCAGGGCAAATGGAAACTTCTGAGGTCAGCTTGTCAATGTGTGCATGCACAGACTTGCAGGGAGCATGTGGGGAGAGGGAGAGACATTTGTCTCCCCCTAATTGTTCAAGGGGATTAGAAAGGGCAATTCCAAAACTCAGCTAGTATCTCTTCTGGCTTTAGCTCAACTTTGTAAGTTTTAAAATCCACTTTGAGGGTATGGAAGAAACCAACCCCCAAATGTCTACTGATACAAAGTCAAGTTAGGGGTGAAGGCTTTGGTGGAGCCTTTGGTGCATCTACTAATCGGATTCTGGATACTGACCAATGCTTCGTACTCTCTGTAGGCAACCCACAATATGGGTTGGAGGGGATGTGCAGAATGAAAGCTCAGGTTTAAATGATATTCCAATCTAGTAACAGATTGCCCTGCAATATCTCATAATGTGTATGGTATTTCTCCATATATGTCAAAATCAAATTCCTAGACTATTCTCATGAGTATATGTATATTACTTAATTGCGTAGATCAAATTCCATTTCACACCACACTGAAATTTTGTAATTTTTTTTTGTTTTGTTTGTTTTATGAGACAGGGTTTCTCTGTGTAGTTTTGGTGCCTGTCCTGGATCTTGCTCTGTAGACCAGGCTGGTTTCGCCTGGCTCTGCCTCCCAAGTGCTGGGATTAAAGGCATGTGCCACCACCGCCCGGCTGAGATTTCTGAATTTTTAGAGTTGCTAATCATTGGGAACAGTTGAGAACTTTGCAGTCTTTTGGACAAGCATATGTTTGGGGGACCTTTCTTCTATTTCCGGGCTCAAAGGCAAGAGGCTGCTGAATCTGTAGATGTCATAGCTATATCGGAGGCTGAGTCTGCTACAGTTTGTTGGAGAAACAATGTCATGATTGATGGGGGATGTAATAATGCCACAGTCCTTGGGGAGAGAATTTTACACTGTCTGATTTCGTATCGACAAGATTTTCTTTTACCTGCATTCAGGATCGCGTAGTCTTATCTCGTAGTGGCTTGCCTTGATGTTTTTTAATAGTGAGTAGAAAATGTGATTTTTAGGTAGCGCTTATCAGAAAACCCAGGGACTCAAAATGGTCCTGAACGGAGCACATCTGTTTATTATTTGAGTGTGTGTGGGTGTCGGAAGTGAGACATCCAAGTTCTGCCTGGGATTGCTCTGAAGCTCCTAGCACTGAGAACAACAGGCAAGTGATGGTTGGTTGGAGAGAAAGAGGGGCGTTGGACCCACGTGACACCGCAGATGCTGCTCCCACCAACATGATGTTTCTTCCTCAACCGACGTGTTTAACATAGCATAGACGTTCAGCAGCTATCACCCACAGCAGGGTCAAAACCCTTGGTCAAGCCAGCCCGGGCTCACAGGGGCAAAGTGGGCGAGAGAAGAATCAGAAAAGGGTGTGGCAAAATGCGGTCTGGTCTGGGAGAGACACGAAGAGAGACACAGCTTTCTTTCCTTTCACCGTGATTGCAGCGGTAAACGTGAATAGGAAATCTCATTGGTTTTTTTGAGTTTACTGTGTAACTGGGACACTTCATTTTGATGCGATGTACTGGCCCAGTGTCTTTTGGGTCTCTGTTTCAACACCACTTCAGTGACAAATTAACTAATCCAGCACTTCCCAACCCCCTTTCCTGACTTAACGTTTTCAACACTTTAAAAATTATTTCTAGTCATGTGTATGTATGTGTGTCTGTGTGTCGGTATATGCGTGTGAGTGCAGTGCCCTCAGAGGCCAGAGGCATTGACTCCTCTGGAGCTGGAGTTACAGGAGGTTATAAGCCTCCAGATATGGGGGCTGGGAGCTGAACTTGGGTCTCTGGAAGAGCAGTAAGTGCTCTTAACTAATGAGTCTTGTCTCTGGCTTCCCTTACTTCCCTTCTTTTTTTTGAGACAGGGTCTCCCTGTGTAGACCCAGAACTCACTATATAGACTAGGCTGGCTTCAAACTCACAGGGGTTCACCTGCCTCTGCATCCTGAGTGCCTGGCTCAGACTTAAAAAAAAAAAAATCAACCAACTAATATGCACAATATTTTACTAACTTACTCCTTGTCGGTTTTCCCTCCCTGACTCTCACTGCTGTGCTGTGAGAGGACAGTGACTCTGGCTTATCCTGGACGTCTAGAATAATGTCTTTCACTCAGCATAGGTATCAGCGACATTTGCATAATGGGTAAATATCAGAAGGCCAGTACCATGGAGCACTGTTTTCTCAGCAAAAGTCGGAGGCACAGGGCTACTCGGAGCTCACACAGCTTGTTGCGGGCAAGGAGGCAGGGACATTTCTTCTCATCTTACGCTTCATCAGCAACACTTGTCGGGAATCTGGCAAGCACCCCAAATGTGGAAAATGTCTCAGAGCCATAGTGTACATAGGGACATAGGTCAGGGACAGGGAGGGTAGCTACGCCCATTGGTGGAAATGTCACAACCTTGTCTTTGACTTTTGGACCATGCTTCATCTTAGTAGGAGTTCATCTGGGAATGGAAACAGGGTAGGGAAGGGCTTGAGTCACATGAAAGGCACAGTGCTGGGAGGAGAGGATGAGTATAGAGGAGAGAAGAGGAGGGAGGGAAGGGGAGAAGAAGCAAGAGGAGAGAGAGAGAGAGAGAGAGAGAGAGAGAGAGAGAGAGAGAGAGAGAGAAGAGAGAGAGAGAGAGAGCACAGTAAGTATCAAACATTTTTCGCTGTTTTTGAGACAGGTTCATGTAGCCCAGGGTGGCCTCAAAACTCACGATATAACCGAGGATGATGACCTTGAACATTTTCAATTCTCCTGTCTCACTGAGTGCTGGGATTGTAAGCAAGTGCGGCCACACTCTGCTGCCGAGCTACACTCCCAACCCTCAGACTTTGAGTTTAAAGATTAAGAAAGTTTCCCAAGTATTTTCGTTAATTATCTCTGGCTACATTTTACTTCATATTGCTTCAATATGTCTTCATATACGTTAGAATATAATTGCTGTAATGTTCCTAGCAAGACCAGTGTTAACTTTAGCACTCATATTTATATCTACCGAAAACAGGGCCGCCTTACACGGAGAGGAAGTTTGGGAGTTGGTCTATGGCTTCTCCTCTCTCCACCCTTTAACTTCAAGTACAAAATTAAAGTCCCATTCCTTTAACCAGAATCAGTGACCCAAGACCTCTAGGAAAATGATATGCTTGCGAAGATGTGGAAGAAGCAGAAAAATAAACAGGCTCCAAGTTCCCTGCTCAGTCCTGGACTCCAGCTTGTGAAGGTGATGAAGTTGCTTTCTTCACTTGCTCCTGAGGCCTTAGCTCCCTGGGGTTCCCTTTGCAAAGTTCCCACAGTAAGGTGAGATAGAGTGACCCCCTGAGGACAGGGCTAGGAGAGTGACCCTTGCCTAGGCATCTGTTTATCATTGATGCCACAAAGCTTCTAGCCACGCATATGTCCCAGAAATAGGATAACACATAACTTTAAGAAACAAAACAAAACCCACCACCCAAACGCCTAACAAATGTTACTCTCTTTCAAAGATTGCTACTGTGCTTGGAGGCTCCTACCAGGGCAGGACACAAACTGAACTCGGTTCTGGCAGGGGTCCTTTGAAGGGTGGTACTGTCCCGTGCATTCTCATGTGTTCTTTTATTAAAGACTTGCTGGGAGGGTGAACGTCATGTTAGCAGATGCCTCTGTCTTTGGCATTGCTGCGTGTGACATCATGAAGAGGAATATCAGATTATTTATCATTTATTTTTTTGCCAGTGTTTATTTATTATTGCCACTGTCCAAGAATCCAAATGGTGAGAAGTAATCTGGAGAGATGTATTTATGGAAACTATTATAGATAAGGACAGCATTTAAGGACCGGCTGTCTGTCCGTCTGTCTATCCTCCCCTCCTTCCTTTTGTGTGTATTTGCATGAACATGCTCGCATAAGATACATATGCAAGATACATAGAGAGCAAAGCGGACAGGCTAATTTTATGCATGGACCCATAGGCACGTGGAAGTTTCTGGAACGCGCAGGTAAAGAGCGGCCCACTGATGCCGACTTGAGTCCACAGAGGATGCTTCTGACATCTCTGCAGGCATCAGAGAGTGTTCTCAGCAGTGCTGTGCCCTCGGATACAGAGAAGGCATTCCAAGATGTCATAAATAAATAAATAACATTTGCCGTTGTTTATAAATCAATTAATTTGTAAGTTGAAAGGTCATGCAAAATATTTAGAGCTCTCGGAGGCAGCTCTCAAGCTGCACCACGGCGGCCCGGCAGCAGCTGTCAGAATCCTGCTCTCTCTCCTGCACTCAGTCCCACGTCGCTGGGTATTTTCTACTGGGAACGGGTGACCGCTTGATTAGTCGCTACTGGGTTTTGTTCAAGGGAGGGCTCTGCATGGTTGCATTTTAACACCTTCTCCACTAAGCAGGAGGCCAGCACAGGGTGCTAAATTCCTGTCTGTGGCTGTCTGTGAAATAAATCTGTGTTGTGCCGTTCCAAGCTGTCAGCAGTGGTTCGCCCTGATGGGCCCCTGAAAGAAGTTTCCTTTTGGTCTGTGAAACAGTGAGCAGCCACTAGGGAGCTGTCTTTAGCTCAGATTTCAGAGTTAGCTCATTAGACCAATAACAGTGGGCAACTCTCTTAAACATAGTCACAAAGTTATATTAGAAGAAGAGGGAAAATCGCCACAGCCATACAGTGCCAATATTTGGTTCCCTGCCTCCACTGGAGGGGGGCGGGGGGGGCTTCATGACCTTAGGATTCCTTTTCTTCTGGGTCTCCCCGCTTTTTTTTCTTTTCTGATGTATAGCCTATCCCTGAGATGAGTTTATTTGCAAATATAGTCTCTTTCCGTGTCCTGGCTAGGCAGTATCTCTGATCTATTTTCTTCATTTCTCCTTAGTGGGAATCTCAGCCAACAGTATCAGCAGTCGAGGGCGTCCAATAAGATGATTATTCCATGTTCTGGCTTTTCTTCTTGTTCTTCAAATGCATGTTTTCCCTCTTGGCTTAGGAAGTCAGCAATCTCCACAGATATTTATGTGAAATTCATGAAATGAAGCCAGGAACTAAATTTCTGAGTGGGGTGTTTCCCTGTACACCAATTTGGTTCTCTCCTCCATACTTAACTAGTTTAGCCAGTTGGTTTTCAAACACTTCTGAATTTCTACTCCTCTGAGCAGCAATTGTTATGGGCATCATCACCAGACTACAAGATACCTCATGGATATGATTTGTAAAGAATCTCGGAAACTTTTAATTTAGGACGTAGTTAGTGTCTCTCAGACAACCACAGCTGGCAGAGGCAGCGCCCAGGATATCAGAATCCAGGAAGCCAGTGTTTCACATTGCTTAGCTCCTGATCTAGTGATGCCTACCATTGACACAATTATTTTTGGGTTAAAGGCTTCAAAATAAAATTTAAAAATCTATTTTTTTTTTTTTGGCTGATGGATACTAAGTAGGTGCTTTCTTTCTGCCTCCCGTGGTTATTTATCACTGTGACCTGTGATCTGATTTGTGTCTGGCAATGCTAGTTTTACAGTTCCGAATAGATCTGCTGGAGAATTCCCTGGTGTTCTCTTCTACGGCACACTGAATACATTCATCCTTGGCTTCAGCTCAAAGGTGATTCTATTCTTTGTGGGGGGAAAAAAAATCCAAAAACCAAAAATCTACAACTTGGGCAAACTATGTTGAACCACTGTGAAGAATTCAAGGAACAGGAAAGAAAGAGCAAAAAGCTTTTTTTCTTC
>NW_023505472.1:0-1087 GCF_004664715.2 Peromyscus leucopus | reverse complement strand
CCTTTCTTTCTTAAAATACTTACCTATTTTTATTTTATGTGTATACATTAGTGTCTGCATCTACCATGAGCATGCCTGTGATGACTAGGAAAGGGTGTTGAATGCCCTGGAATCAGAGTTTTTGTGAACTGCTCAGTGTGGATGCTGGGAACTGAACCTAAGTCCTCCCAAGAGCCACATGTACTGATAAGAGCCAGCCTTGATCCTGAGTTTTCTTAGATATAAATTAGAGTGACATTTGGGTGACACTGACGTGATTTCCAAGGTTCCCATTGACACTAAGATAGTAGGAACACTCTGTTTTAGAAGGTGAACTTTTGACCTTCAAGATCAAGGTGCGGGTTCAAACTTTAAGCACTCTCAGAAGATGATGCCAACTTGAAAGGAAGGGGAACTTGAGCCTCTGATTAAAAACCAACTTTCCTTAGGTACAAGCCTCCATTTCCAATGTATAACCTATGAGGGAGATAAATAAATAGGTCTCAGGTGCTACCATGCATAAGTGCCTCCAACATCCACTTTTTTGGTTTAGGCCAATCACTCATCATACACAGGCACAATTAACCCCATCATGAGCTCAGTGTTTAGAGCCTGTTCAGAGATGCTTTGGTTGAGTGATAAATAATTTATCACGCTCCCTTTTCCTGCTTCTGTTGCCTTGAACAGCTCTCGACTCTGCCCTTTGCTGCTGGTCCCTGGAGCTTGTGTGAATTGTGGTTCAGGGAGGGAGACATACGAGGATGTCAGTCCCCAGGGAATCAAGACAAACCGAGTTGTAGTTTCCACGGCACCCCGAGACTCCCAAATCGCTGAGTTTCCCACACCTCTTATCATAACATAGAGTCACCTTGTAGTTCACCTGAGGACATGTTCCAAGAAAATCATGGAATATTTATTAGTGTTATTACATTTTCCCCAGCACCTTCATCCCAGAGGATCCCAAAATGCCTGGTTAACAAAATACGCTGGAAGATTTTACCCATTTCTAAAATCCAGCTGTTCCTTACCTTTCTTCTCACCACACCCCATCAATTTTCCTCCCTTGAGTACATTTCTCCCGACTTGTGTTGCTCATTGCTTAACAAAT
>NW_023505471.1:0-24792 GCF_004664715.2 Peromyscus leucopus | reverse complement strand
GGCACAGGTTGCAATGCATTGTAGTAAATCCTCTCAAGACACCCTCACACACCAAAAGAGTGTGGGAGAGAGAAAGAGGAGTCAGTCACACAGACAGATGGACAGTCAGGAAGATAGACACCTCCACACACACACACATATATAGACAAAGAGAGACAGAGAAAAAGACTGACTAGTACAAAACACATATCCACATTCAGTTATCCAAAGATTATTAAGGCTTGCTTGGAAGACCCTGGCTTCTGCACCTAAAAGACAGGGCATGCATGGCTGGCTACTCAGACACTGGCTACTCAGGGAGGCTCTGCTGATATGGGGTTCACATCTCAACTCCTTCATTTGGGACTTTGCATACCTGAGGACCTGTAATTGGGCAGAGATACAGAACCAACAAGTCAAGCATATCAGGAGTTCAAGGTCATCTTAATTCCACTGAATGAGATGTAGGCCCATCCCCAGGATACTGGGCAACCCTGTCTCCAAGTAGAAGGAAGGAAACAGATGCATGTATCCTTCACACTGGTGCCTATCAGGTGACTTCCTCTTGTCCTCCTGGTGTTGAGAGTCCATATTAAAGTCTCTTTCTCTAGTCCAGCTCAGCTGTTGTGAATGAGCCCTCTATTGTGTCATGACATGAGCTTGTGGATAATGCCAGCAACAGGAAGATCAAGTCGAAAGGGGCCGATGTTCCTGGTCATCCTTGAGGAGAAAGTGGGCTGCATGATAGCCTGGGACACATGAAATACTGTCTCAAGAATTTCAAACCAACAAAACCCCATGAAGGATCAGAATGAGGTTGTCCCTACTTTTGAATATTAATGCTGTGAGTCCATGTTAGATGTAAATGACCTGTTGTCCCTCAGTACCCTTTGCTTAAAAGTGAACACAGCAGGAAAATCTTCTGTCCCACAGGAGAGAGCAGTATTCCTCAACTTCCTGATGCTGTCACCTTCAACACAGTTCCTCATGTTGTGGTGAACACCCAACCTTGTGGTTAATTTCAGGTGCTACTTTCTGAGTGCACTTTCCTACTCTTTTAAATCCTAATGCCAATGTCTGTGTTTGCTGATAACCTTAGGCCATCTGTGTGATGGCATCAATCTACCCCTAGAGTAATCGTGACCCCCACAGTTTGAGAACCACTGGGGTGGATAAGTAATTGTGTGCCTCTGTAGGAGAGAGAAGCATCCAGGACTCAGTTGTTCAGATTGTGACAAAATTGAGCTGAACTGACAGACAGTAGGGTTCAAAGCTTGGCCCAGCCTTGGCATCTCCAGTGGGGACTCCATCATAGAAGGCTCAACTGCTCCACTGCTCCGGACTTTTCCACAGACCGTGCTTTCCTGCTATCCCCTGTTCTCCTGCATGCTTCCTTTCTCTCTTTTTGCCTCATGGTAAAGAAGATGCCAGGCTCCACATTCTAATATTTGGACAGGCTGCAGTTTTAGGGATGATCCCCAGTTACCAAGTAACAGATCCAAAGTATTCTGTCATCTCAGGTTTTCAATGAAAGTTGACATGAGATGCAGGTGGGGGGATGGGCTTGGTTCTGCCCCAACTCCATATGCCAGACTTTGTTAACTTTCCGGTCAAGGACTTTACCCTCTCTGAGGAGGGGGATGAGGGGAACCTGGGTGTGAGGGGGTGTAGCGGACAAGAGAAATGTTGGTTGTTATGTAAAATGAAAGAAAAAAAATTTAAAAAATATGAATTTATTATGTATACAGAGTTTTGTTTACGTGCATGTCTGCAACCCAGACGTGTGTGGCAGACCTTATTATAGATGGTTGTGAGTCCTCCTATAGTTGCTGGGAATTGAACTCTGGACCTGTGTCAGAACAACCAGTGTTCTTAGCTGCTGAGTCATCTATCCAGTTTGTAACTCTTTTTTTTTTCTTTTTTCTTTTTCCTTTTTTTTTTTTTTTTTTGGTTTTGTTTATTTGATTTTTTTGTTGTTTTTTAGATTTACCAGACACTGTCTGTCTGTAGCTTTGGAGTCTGTCTTGTAAGTCACTTAGTAGAGCAGCTTGACCAGTATCTGAAAGATATCAAACTGTATATGCCTCCCATGTGGTGGGATAAAAGGTTTATGCCACCACTTCGCAGTGAATAACAGCCTTCTAAATTAAAAAAAAAAAAAAACATAAAAAGAGAGAAAGAAAGGATTTTTTTTGTTGTTGTTGTTTGTTTTTCGAGACAGGGTTTCTCTGTGTAGCTTTGTGCCTTACCTGGAACCCACTGGTAGCCACGTTGGCCTTGAACTCACAGAAATCTACCTCGTTCTGCCTCCTGAGTGCTGGGATTAAAGGCGTGTGCCATCACTGCCCTGTCGAAAAAGAAAGTTTAAATGAAATTTAAAAAATGTGTTAGAGTATAAAATGGACCAGCCAAGGTGTCCCACATCTTTAATGCCAGTACTCAGATGGGGATCCAGAGGTGGCCTGATGAGTGTGAGGTCATGGAGGATTAAGTCTAAATTTTAGTGAATTCCAGGAAGTCCAGTACTATATAGTAACAAACAAATAACAAACAAATAAACATGAAACAACAACAAAAAAAAACCCCAGTAATACAAAACCCAAATTGAAGTTAGTTGACCTTGTTTTTGTTGTGTGACTTTTTGGTAATTATAAATTGAGTCAGAATTGGAGAAATCTGGGCCACCCCTCTGTCTCAGCCTCCAGAGATGGGATTCAATCATGGTGTTCTCCATAGCTGACCCAGCTTATGATCCAGACAAGCTGGGCCAGATTCAATCACAACCATGAGCTTTATAAAGGGCCTGATCCCTACATGGTTCACAGACTTGCAGAATTGCAGGGAGGTGAACAGAGCTCTTTGACTACACTCCAGTCTCTGTTGGAACTGCCATCTCCCAGGGAACTCTGCTTCCGTGACTCGGTGGAGACAGACAAATCTCAGAAGGGAAAAGGTATGTGAGTCCAGGAATCCATTCTGTGTTTTCTGGAGGCTGGCTGGCAAATTATTACTTCAATTAATCCCAGAGGGTGGACATTGTGGCTCTGGGACAATTCTCCAATCCCAATGATTATGGGATCATTTTGCACTCATGGCAAGCCCCAAGGAAGGTGCTGGTGATGTGTTCATTGAACAGACCAGGACAACAGGCAAAAATAGAGTTTACCAACTTGAATGTAAAGTTTGCTGAGGCAGATTCTGCTTTATCCAAGACTAGCCCACGATCTCTTGTGTACATGGGAATCATACTCAACTACTCTATGCACCTGTCAAGAAAGAACTGGTATCATTTCCACCAGCCAAATATCCACGTCCTATGCAGGAGATAAAAAAGTATTTGGTCTTATAATTCTTCTGAGGTTTTTAAGTTCGTGAAGCGCAGCTGGAGTGTATCGGGAGAGTTGAAAATGGACTTTTAGCAGTAGGGTAACAGAAAGAAGTTCAGGGAGAATGGGTGAGAGATGGAGAGAGTGGGTGAGGACTTGGGGTGATATATTGTGCACCCCATAAAACTTCTATGGGGATCAGAGAACAAAACCAGGAACTAGATTAGACATAGGGGCCAGACCATTTATGGCACACACCCTTAATCCTATCATGGGGGAGGCACATAGCCCTCTGGATCTCGTCTGGGTCTCTGATTTCAAGGCCACACAGGGAGGAGAGCCTTTAATCTCAGCACTTGAGATTTCATGCCTTTGCTTGGGAAGCACACACGCCTTTTATCCCAGGAAGTGATGTCAGGCCAGAGAAAGGTATATAAGACCTGAGCAAACAGAAACTCACACTCTTAAAGCTGAGGATTTCCTAGAGGTAAGAACAATGGCTGGCTCTTCTGTTTCCTTGCTCCTTCAGATTTACCTCAATATCTGGCCCTGCTTTTGGTTTTTATTCTTAAGACAGTATAGCTGTTGGTTTAACACAGTCATCACAGACAGGTCTTTCTGTGTCTTGTCTGTCCCTTCCACAGGGGCACCTCTGCCATTCAACAGAGGCTTTCCCTGGTCCAGCTTGACACTCAAGCTTTCTATTAGGTGAGAATGACCAGAATCTGTAGAGGAGGAAAGGAGGGTCTATTGTCTGCTAATGCTACAAGAGGCTGGTCCTTAATCTCACAAACAGCTAACAGACAGCGATTCTTGTTGTTTGAAAATGGTGTCGATAACTTACTTATTCATTTCTTGACAGAGAAAAGCAAACTAAGTCAAAGTTTGAGAAACAACCAATAAGGCAGAATGGAACAGAGTAGGTGGCGGCGGTGGCGGAAACGACAAGGAAGACCCTCAGGTAATCAGAGAGAAATGTGTGCTAAACCAAAATTCTTCTACTGCATTTCTTGATCTGTGATTCCTAGGATTATGACAGACTCCAGATGTAAGTAGCTGTGGTGAGGAGAGAGAGTTATTCAATGTTTCCCTTTCTCTGACCTTCTCTCTGTAGAGACAGAGGTTCAGAGGCTGTGCTAAGCTCCCTAGGGTGTGGGAGAGGTGGTTATGAGTTTAGGTTGGGACAGCGTTCCCAGGTCCCACTTGTCCTGTGAGAGTCCCTGCTATTTTAAATGTATTTTCTAAACCTGTAGACACCTATGTTCTCCTGGTGCTTGTACTACTTGTAATCCCCAGCACGGTGGATGCCCAATCCTTGGTCAGCAAGCAAGTGCTGGTAATCTCATGATACTTGAATGAGGGCACTGTGGCTGATCAGTGTGCAGGAAGAGTCCCTAGGAAAAGGTGAGATGTGCATGTGCATGCTTGGAAATATTCTGATCCCATCCCTCTGTCTTTTGCAGGTCCTTTCCATAGTCCATGGGGGAATTTTGAAATCAGGATTTTCATCCAGGTGTGGGAAGTCGTTGAAAAGGAAGTGGGCAACCCAGGCAGAAGAATCATGGAAAAGGTCAGGGCTATTCACCAAAAAATCAACCAGCAGGGCCTGAGGAAGCCCTGGCATGACTGTTTGAAACTAATGAAAGATCTACTATTGTTGCACCAAAGGCTCTGTCGGGAGAGACCAGGGGTCGAACCCTTGTTTTCTCCATATTCGAAGGACCTCTTCAGGATCCTTGGTCACAAACAAGAGTTCAGCCACTTCTCAGGTTAGTCCCTTCTGCAATGGCCCTCCAGAGGGTGGTCTGTGTGTGTGTGTGTGTTTTTTTTTTTTCCACATAGGGTTTCTCTGTGTAGCGTTTTGCATTTCCTGGAACTCACTCTGTAGCACAGGATGGCATGGTACTGACAGATATCTTGCCTTGCTCAGCGTCCAGAGTCCTGGGATTAATGGCATGTGATACCACTGCCCAGATAGCTTGTCTGTCTTCAGGAGCAATGTAGGCAAGCCCCATTCCCATAGGCCTCCATGGCACAAAGCAGCAATGTCTGGCCTCTCTGTGTGTCTGACTCCCTCTCATGCCCAAGCAATGGAACTAGGACTTGTTTATAGCTGAATTTTGACCAAGGGACCAATGAATGTCTGAAGATGATTCAGGAAGAACCAGGGCACCATGCTTATGATCTCTCTCTCTCTCTCTCTCTCTCTCTCTCTCTCTCTCTCTCTCTCTGTCTCTTTTTCTGTCACTCTCTCATTTTCTGTGTTCTTCAGATTCCTTAACCTTCATTCTCCTAAAAGACAAATACAAAAGTGTTTCCCCAAGACTAATTTTGGGGATGTTCCTTTTTGGCAAGTTATTATCTGGTTAAATGAAATGGCATGTGTTACTGATACAAGTTAGTTTAAATTGGATGTTCATGCTGGTTGATGAACTATCACCTCCTCTAATTAGGATGTGTCTCTTGTTCAAATTGAAGCTTTATCAATTTTGATGGTACCCACAACTTATCTTCTCCTGTAGAAACAAAAGCAAAACCTCGTCCCCAAAGTAACACATATCCTGGTTTCCATTCTGTGTGGTATTGTTGTCCCCCAACTATTGTGTATGCTAATAAACTTATCTGGGGTCAGAAAAAGAGTAGCCACAATATTAAACATAAAGAATAGGCAGTGGTAGCCAATGCCTTTTATCCTAGCATTCCAGAAGCATAAATCCATGAGTTCAAGGATACAGACAGGCATGGTGACTCATCAAGACTTTAATCCCAGGGAGTGGTGGTAGAAAGCAGAAAGATATATAAGGAGTGGAGACCAGAAACTAGAAGCATTTGGCTGGTTAAGCGTTTGGCTGGATAAGCATTCAGGCTTTTGAGCAGCAATTCAGCTGAGACCCATTCTGGATGAGGACTCAGAGGCCACTCGTCTGAGGAGACAAGAACAGCTGAGGATCTGGCCAGGTCAGATAGCTATGGCTTGTTCTGTCTCTCTGATCTACCAGCATTGACCCCAAGAACTGGCCTCAGGTTTGATTTTATTAATCAGAACTTTTAAGATTCATGCTAAAATTCTGAGGTCAGTACATCCTTAAAGGATATAGGCTGATTTAATTCTGTAGACAACTGAAGACAACTATGGTCTCCCTGTGATTGTACTCCTTGTAATCCCCAGCTCGGTGGATGCCCAATCCTTGGCCAGCAAGCAAGTGCTGTTAATGGCATGATACTTGAATAAGGGCACTGTGGCTGATCAGTGTGTAGGAAGAGTCCCCAGGAAAAGTTCAGATGTGCATGTGCATGCTGGGAAATGTTCTGATCCCATCCCTCTGTCCTTTGCAGGTCCTTTCTATAGGCCCTGGAGTACCCACGAAACCCGGATTTTCATCCGGGTGTGGGAAGTCATTGAACAGGAAGTAGGCAACCCAGGCAGAAGAATCATGGAAAAAGTCAGGAGTATTTGCCAAAGACTCAACGAGCTGGGTCTGAGTAAGACCTGGCATGAATGTTTGCAACTGATGAACGATCTCCTCGTGTTGCACCAGAGGCTCTCTCGGGAGAGAGCAGGGGTCGAACCCTTGTTTTCACCATATTCGGAGGACCTCTTCAGGATCCTTGGTCACAGACAAGAGTGCAGCCACTGCCCAGGTTAGTCCCTTCTGCAGAGGCACTCCAGAGGGTGGCCGGTGTTTTTTTGTTTGTTTGTTTGTTTGTTTGTTTGTTTGTTTTTGTTTTTAGAGACAGGGTTTCTCTGTGTAGCATTTTGCCTTTCCTGGAACTCACTCTGTAGCCTAGGATGGCATGGAACTCACAGAGATCTGCCTGGCTCAGCCTCCCGAGTCCTGGGATTAATGGCATGTGACACCCCTGCCCAGCTAGCTGGTCTGTCTTCATGAGCAATATAGGCAAGCCCCATTCCCATAGGCTTCCCTGGCACAAAGCAGCAATGTCTGGCCCCTCTGTGTGTCTAACTCCCTCTCACACACAAGCAATGGAACTAGAACTAGTTTATAACTGATTGTTGAAAAAGGGGCCAATGAATTACTGAAGATGATTCAGAGGGAACCAGGGCACTATGCTTATAATCTCTCCCTCACACTCTCTTCCTCTCTCTTTCTCCATCTCTCTCTCTCCCTTTGTCTTTGTTCATTTTCCCACAGGACCACTCTACAATGGAGCTGGAAACCCCTAGCTTCACGTGTATTGGAAACCTCCAATGATATGTACTTTGTATGAGCCTTTGGATTATGGCTTTCCTGTGCCTTCTGGAGAGCATCAGGGGAACCAACCAACATGATGATCAGTGGGGAGTCTTGATTCCCTGATAGGAGACTTGAAAACATTTTACTGTGCCACACCTACTTCCTGCGTTGGCCCTGGAAACGTCAGCCTTCATTAGCCATGGACAACTTCTTATGACCACCAAGGCCCTAAAAGAAGACGGTGTAGATTCCTTGATTTTACTCGGACAAAATTGGAATCATGATGTTTTGTATCTGTAAATTTCTTTCTCTACCTCCTCAGTGAAGTGTAATAAGTGGAATCAAATAAAGGTTTCAAATGAAACTCCTGCCTCATCCTGGTCTTTTCAGTGGCTCTGATAAGCATAGTGGCACAGGGGATGCAGTAATGGTGGAGGTTCATTGCTTGGTGACTGGGACGTTTCCTCTACCCTGTATATTCATTGGACTCCTGGCATTGTGTCTCCTCCACTACAAGGGGAACCCCTGCTTCCATAAACAGCAGCTCAACACTGTATCCATTAACTACAAGTCATGTTGGAGCACTCATGGTCAGTGGTTAAGAGCCTCAGATTCCCCAGAATGCAATGGAAACAAGTTGGGAACTTCAGACATAGCTGTGTGGTACAGTGATGGAACATCAAGCCAGAGAATATCAGAGTTTCTTAAATGTAAGTTCCAGATAGGAAAGAAGCCTTAACAAGGGACATTGCCACCTATGCTAAGTTTAGAAAGTATTTCTCTTTGAATAAGGGACAGTTACATCATGGTTAGCCAGAATTTTAACCTGTGAAATATATAATGCCATTTCCTTTCCAAACTGGATAGTCAGATCATTATTTTTCATCTGCATGTGATAGTGATATCATACAGTCACACTCACTCTAGAGATCTTTGACTTGGATTTTGTTACATTTGGGAATTAAATATGGCACAAGGTGATATGGACGTGTATCCAGTTGGATAGGAATAGACTCCTGATGGGTATTCTTGGTATTCAACTTGACTACATCCACCATTAGTTTGAACACCAAAGTTAGAGGGCACACTTATGAGGTAATTTTCTTAATCATTTTGTATGGCATGTTCCATTTCTCAGCTAGATCTTTGAGGTGGGAGAACAGATGTTTCATTAGGGCAGACTGGGACGAGAAGAAAGGTTCCCAATCCACGGGTCACATTCCCTTTTGGTGGAAAAACCAACTGTATTACAAGGATCTCCTAAAACATATGTATTATGGGAAATTTATGTTAGGATTCAGAACATTAGCAAAAGTATGGTTATGAAGTATCAACAAAGTAATTGTGTTTTAGGGATCATCACAAATGAGGAAATTTACTGAAAGTTCTGAGCTGAAAGAAAGTTGAGCACACTCCATGAGAGGCTATTTCTTTTAGAGTTTGGCTGATACTGAAGACAACTGAGACATTTCTTGCGAGGAAACTACAGCCACTGGATCCTTAGGCCTTCTGTTCATAGGCAGCCATTGTTGGATTAGCTGGAACACAGGTTGCAATGCATTGTAGTAAATCCTCTCAAGACACCCTCACACACCAAAAGAGTGTGGGAGAGAGAAAGAGGAGTCAGTCACACAGACAGATGGACAGTCAGGAAGATAGACACCTCCACACACACACATATATAGACAAAGAGAGACAGAGAAAAAGACTGACTAGTACAAAACACATATCCACATTCAGTTATCCAAAGATTATTAAGGCTTGCTTGGAAGACCCTGGCTTCTGCACCTAAAAGACAGGGCATGCATGGCTGGCTACTCAGACACTGGCTACTCAGGGAGGCTCTGCTGATATGGGGTTCACATCTCAACTCCTTCATTTGGGACTTTGCATACCTGAGGACCTGTAATTGGGCAGAGATACAGAACCAACAAGTCAAGCATATCAGGAGTTCAAGGTCATCTTAATTCCACTGAATGAGATGTAGGCCCATCCCCAGGATACTGGGCAACCCTGTCTCCAAGTAGAAGGAAGGAAACAGATGCATGTATCCTTCACACTGGTGCCTATCAGGTGACTTCCTCTTGTCCTCCTGGTGTTGAGAGTCCATATTAAAGTCTCTTTCTCTAGTCCAGCTCAGCTGTTGTGAATGAGCCCTCTATTGTGTCATGACATGAGCTTGTGGATAATGCCAGCAACAGGAAGATCAAGTCGAAAGGGGCCGATGTTCCTGGTCATCCTTGAGGAGAAAGTGGGCTGCATGATAGCCTGGGACACATGAAATACTGTCTCAAGAATTTCAAACCAACAAAACCCCATGAAGGATCAGAATGAGGTTGTCCCTACTTTTGAATATTAATGCTGTGAGTCCATGTTAGATGTAAATGACCTGTTGTCCCTCAGTACCCTTTGCTTAAAAGTGAACACAGCAGGAAAATCTTCTGTCCCACAGGAGAGAGCAGTATTCCTCAACTTCCTGATGCTGTCACCTTCAACACAGTTCCTCATGTTGTGGTGAACACCCAACCTTGTGGTTAATTTCAGGTGCTACTTTCTGAGTGCACTTTCCTACTCTTTTAAATCCTAATGCCAATGTCTGTGTTTGCTGATAATCTTAGGCCATCTGTGTGATGGCATCATTCTACCCCTAGAGTAATCGTGACCCCCACAGTTTGAGAACCACTGGGGTGGATAAGTAATTGTGTGCCTCTGTAGGAGAGAGAAGCATCCAGGACTCAGTTGTTCAGATTGTGACAAAATTGAGCTGAACTGACAGACAGTAGGGTTCAAAGCTTGGCCCAGCCTTGGCATCTCCAGTGGGGACTCCATCATAGAAGGCTCAACTGCTCCACTGCTCCGGACTTTTCCACAGACCGTGCTTTCCTGCTATCCCCTGTTCTCCTGCATGCTTCCTTTCTCTCTTTTTGCCTCATGGTAAAGAAGATGCCAGGCTCCACATTCTAATATTTGGACAGGCTGCAGTTTTAGGGATGATCCCCAGTTACCAAGTAACAGATCCAAAGTATTCTGTCATCTCAGGTTTTCAATGAAAGTTGACATGAGATGCAGGTGGGGGGATGGGCTTGGTTCTGCCCCAACTCCATATGCCAGACTTTGTTAACTTTCCGGTCAAGGACTTTACCCTCTCTGAGGAGGGGGATGAGGGGAACCTGGGTGTGAGGGGGTGTAGCGGACAAGAGAAATGTTGGTTGTTATGTAAAATGAAAGAAAAAAAATTTAAAAAATATGAATTTATTATGTATACAGAGTTTTGTTTACGTGCATGTCTGCAACCCAGACGTGTGTGGCAGACCTTATTATAGATGGTTGTGAGTCCTCCTATAGTTGCTGGGAATTGAACTCTGGACCTGTGTCAGAACAACCAGTGTTCTTAGCTGCTGAGTCATCTATCCAGTTTGTAACTCTTTTTTTTTTCTTTTTTCTTTTTCCTTTTTTTTTTTTTTTTTTTGGTTTTGTTTATTTGATTTTTTTTTGTTGTTGTTTTTTAGATTTACCAGACACTGTCTGTCTGTAGCTTTGGAGTCTGTCTTGTAAGTCACTTAGTAGAGCAGCTTGACCAGTATCTGAAAGATATCAAACTGTATATGCCTCCCATGTGGTGGGATAAAAGGTTTATGCCACCACTTCGCAGTGAATAACAGCCTTCTAAATTAAAAAAAAAAAAAAACCATAAAAAGAGAGAAAGAAAGGATTTTTTTTGTTGTTGTTGTTTGTTTTTCGAGACAGGGTTTCTCTGTGTAGCTTTGTGCCTTACCTGGAACCCACTGGTAGCCACGTTGGCCTTGAACTCACAGAAATATACCTCGTTCTGCCTCCTGAGTGCTGGGATTAAAGGTGTGTGCCATCACTGCCCTGGCGAAAAAGAAAAAGAAAGTTTAAATGAAATTTAACAAATGTGTTAGAGTATAAAATGGACCAGCCAAGGTGTCCCACATCTTTAATGCCAGTACTCAGATGGGGATCCAGAGGTGGCCTGATGAGTGTGAGGTCATGGAGGATTAAGTCTAAATTTTAGTGAATTCCAGGAAGCCCAGTACTGTATAGAAAGAAATAACAAGCAACTAAACATAAAACAACAACAACAATAAAACCCAATATCAAAACCTGAAATTGAATTTAGTTGACCTTGTTTTTGTTGTGTGACTTTGATAATTATAAATTGAGTCAGAATTGGAGAAATCTGGGCCACCCCTCTGTCTCAGCCTCCAGAGATGGGATTCAATCTTGGTGTTCTCCACAGCTGACCCAGGCTATGATCCAGACACACTTGTCCAGATTCAATCACAACCATGAGCTTTATAAAGGGCCTGATCCCTACATGGTTCACAGACTTGCCGACCTGCAGGGAGGTGAGCAGAGCTCTTTGTCCACATTCTATTCTCTGTTGGAGCTGCCAACTCCCGGAGAACCCCCATTCCATGACTCAGGGAGCCAGACAGATCTCAGGAGGGAAAATGTATGTGAGTCCAGGAATCCATTCTGTGTTTTCGGGAGGCTGTCTCGGAAATTTTTCCTTCAATTAATCCCAGAAGGTGGACATTGTGCCTCTCAGACTGTTCTCCAATCCACATGATTATGGAATCATTTTGCACTCATGGCAAGCCCCAAGGAAGGTGTTGGTGATGTGTTCATTGAACAAACCTGTAAAGCAGGCAAAAATATAGTTTACTACCTTGAATGTCAAGTTTGCTGAGGCAGATTCTGCTTTATCCAAGACTAGCCCACAATCTCTTGTGCAGATGGCAATCACACACAACTACTCTATGCACCTGTCAAGAAAGAACTGGTATCATTTCCACCAGCCAAATAACAACGTCCTATGCAGGATATGGAAAGTATTGGGTCTTAAAATTCTTCTGATATTTTTAAGTACATTGAAGCACAGCTGGAGTGTATCAGGATAGTTGAAAATGGACTTTTAGCAGTAGGGTAACAGAAAGGAGTTTAGAGAGAAGGGGTGAGAGATGGAGAGAGTGGGTGAGGTCTGGGGGTGATATATTGTGCACCTCAATAAAACTTCTATGGGGATCAGAGAACAAAACCAGGAGCTAGATTAGACATAGGGGCCAGACCATTTATGGCACACACCCTTAATCCTATCATGGGGGAGGCACATAGCCCTCTGAATCTCATCTGGGTCTCTGATTTCAAGGCCACACAGGGAGGAGAGCCTTTAATCTCAGCACTTGAGATTTCATGCCTTTGCTTGGGAAGCACACACGCCTTTAATCCCAGAAAGTGATGTCAGCCTAGAGAAAGGTATATAAGACCTGAGCAAACAGAAACTCACACTCTTAAAGCTGAGGATTTCCTAGAGGTAAGAACAATGACTGGCTCTTTTGTTTCCTTGCTCCTTCAGATTTACCTCAATATCTGGCCCTGTTTTTGGTTTTCATTCATAAGACAGTATAACAGTTGGTTTAACACAGTCATCTCACAGGACAGGTCTTTCTGTGTCTTGTCTGTCCCTTCCAGAGGGGCACCTCTGCCATTCACCAGAGGTTTTTCCTGGTCCAGCTTGACACCCAAGCTTTCTATTAGGTGAGAATGACCAGAATCTCTAGAGGAGGAAATAAGGGTCCATTGTCTGCTAATACTGCAAGAGGCTGGTCCTTAATCTCACAAACAGCTAACAGACAGCGATTCCTATTGCTTGAAAATGGTGTTGATAACTTATTTATTCATTTCTTGACTGAGAAAAGCAAACTAAGTCAAAGTTTGAGAAATAACCAAGAAGGCAGAATGGAACAGAGTGGGCAGCAGAAAGGACAAGGAAGACCCTCAGATAATCAGATAGAAATGTGTGCTAAACCAAAATTCTTCTACTGCATTTCTTGATCTGTGATTCTCTGTATTATGATTAATTCCAGATGTAAGCAGCTGTGGTGAGGAGAGAGAGGTACTCAATATTTCCAGTTCTCTGACCTTCTCTAGAGTAGAGACAGAAGTTCAGAGGCTATGCTAAGCTCCCTGTTGTGTGGGAGGGGTGGTTATGAGTTTAGGTTGGGACAGCGTTCCCTTGTCCCACTTGTCCTGTGAGAGCCCATGCTATTCTGAAATGTATTTTCTAAACCTGAAGACACCTGTGCTCTCCCTGTGATTGTACTCCTTGTAATCCCCAGCACAGTGGTTACCAAATCCTTGGCCAGCAAGCAAGTGCTGGTAATCTCATGACACTTGAAAGAGGGCTCTGTGGCTGATCAGTGTGCAGGAAAAGTCCCCAGGAAAAGTTCAGATGTGCATGTGTATGCTGGGAAATGTTTTGAACCCATCCCTCTGTCCTTTGCAGGTCCTTTCCATAGTCCATGGAGTGATGATGAAATCAGGATTTTCATCCAGGTGTGGAAAATCATTGAACATGAAGTGGGCAACCCAGGCCGAAGAATCATGAAAAAAGTCAGGGCTATTCGCCAAAAACTCAACCAGCAGGGTCTGAGGAAGTCATGGCATGACTGTTTGCAACTGATGAAAGATCTCCTATTGTTGCACCAGAGGCTCTCTCGGGAGAGAGCAGGGGTCGAACCCTTGTTTTCACCATATTCGGAGGACCTCTTCAGGATCCTTGGTCACAGACAAGATTGGAGCCATTTCCCAGGTTAGTCCCTTCTGCTGAGTCCCTCCAGAATGTGAATATATATATTCCAGACAGGGTTTCTCTGTTTAGCATTTTGCCTTTCCTGGAACTCACTCTGTATCCCAGGCTGGCATGGAACTCACAGAGATCTGCCTGCCTCTGCCCTCCTGATACCTGGGATTAAAGGCATGTGCACGCAATTCCTGGCTAGCTTGCCTGTCTTCATGAATTCTCACAGAATGTAGGCATGCCCCATTCCCATAGGCCTCCATGGTACAAAGCAACAATGTCTGGCCTCTCTGTGTGTCTAACTCCCTCTCACACACAAACAATGGAACTAGGACTTGTTTATAGCTGAATTTTTACCAAAGAGCCAATGCATTACTGAAGGTGATTCAGGTGGAACCAGTGTACAATACTTTGGATTCTCTCCTCTCTCTCTCTCTCTCTCTCTCTCTCTCTCTCTCTCTCTCTCTCTCTCTCTCTCTTTCTCTCTCTCTCTCTCTCTCTCTCTCTCTCTCTCTCTCTCTCTCTCTCTCTCTCTCTCTCTTCTTTTACCCACAGGACCTCTCTGATGGATCTGGTAACCACCAGCTTCACATGTGCTCTCAACCTCCAATGGTATGGCTGACTCCTGTGTACCAGCCTTGTGATTATGGCTTCCCTGTGCCTTCTGGAGAGCATCAGGGGGAACCCACCGAATTGATGTACAGTGGGGATTTTTGATTCCCTGATGGGAAACTTGAAAACATTTGACTGTGCCACACACACTTCCTGCTTTCTTCCTGGAGACATCAGCCTTCATCAGCCATGGACAAATTCTTATGACCACAAAGGCCCTAAGAGGAGACACTGTAGTTCCTTGAATTTTCTCTGACAACATTGGAATCATTATATTTTGTATCTGTAAGCTTCTTTCTCTACCTCCTCAGTGAAGTGTAATAAGTGGAATCAAACAAAGGTTTCAGAAAAAAATCATGCCTCATACTTGTCTTTTCAGTGGGGCCCATAACCATTGTGGGGCAGGCGATGTGGTAGTGGTGGAGGTTCATACTTGGGTCACTGGGAATTGACCTCTACCCTCTATCTTCATCAGACTCCTGGAATTGTGTCTCTTCCACTACAAGGGGAACCCCTGTTTCCATAAACAGCAGCTCAACACTGTCCATTAACTACAAGTCATGTTGCAGCACTCAGTTTCAGTTGTTAAAAGCCTCAGATTCCCCAGAAGGCAATGGAAACAAGTTGGGAGCTGTCAACATAGCTGTGTGGTGCAGTGATGGAACATCAAGTCAGAGAATATCAAAGTTTCTCAAATGTGAGTTCCAGATATGAAAGAAGGCCATTCAAGCGACACTGTCAACTATTCTAAGTGTGGAACGTTTTTCTCTTTCACGAGGGACAGTTACAACATGGTTAACCATAATTTTGAATTGTTAAACATATAATGCCATTTCTTTCAACATTAGATAGTCATATCACTATTTTCTATTTGCATGTGATAGTCATATCTTACAATCACACTCACTCTAGGGATCATTTTGTCCTGGATTTTGTTACATTTGGGAATTAAGCATGGCACAAGGTGATTTGAATGTGTATCCAGCTGGATAGGGATAGACTCCTGATGTATTCAACTTGACTACATCCACAATTAGCTAGAACACCAACATTAGTGGGCACACTTGTGAGGTGTTTTTGCTTAATAAAATGATTATTTTATGTGTGGCATGTTCCACTTCTGAGTTAGATCTTTGAGGTGGGAAAACAGACATTCCAATAGGACAGACTGGGATTAGGGCAAAGTGGTTCATGACCCCTTGTATGGGGTGAACAACCAACTGTATTACAGGGTTCTTCTAAAACATCTCAATTATCAGACATTTACTTTAGGATTCAGAACATTAGCAAAAGTATAGTTATCAAGTATCACCAAAATAATTGTTTGGTTGGGAATCACCACAATATATGGAATTTCCTGAAATATCTGACCATTATAAAAGTTGAGAACCACTCCTTGAGAGGCTACTTCTTTTAGAGTTTGCCTGATACTGAAGACAGCTGAGTCACTTCTTGGGAGGGAACTACAGCCACGGGATCCTTAGACCTTCTGTGTATTGGCAGCCATTGATGGATTAGCTGGACCACACGTCACAATGCATTGTAGTAAATCCTCTCAAGACACCCTCACACACCAAAAGAGTGTGAGAGTGTAAGAGAGAGTTAGACAGACCGACACACACACACACACACACACACACACACACACACACACACACACAGACACAGACACAGAGAGAGAGAGACACACACACAGAGAGAGAGAGAGAGAGAGAGAGAGAGAGAGAGAGAGAGAGAGAGAGAGAGAGAGAAAGATTGACTAATACAAAACACATAGCCACATTGGGTTATCAAGAGTATTAAGGTGCCAGGCGGTGGTGGTACATGCCTTTAATCCCAGCACTCAGGAGGCAGAGGCAGGAGGATCTCTGTGAGTTAGAGACCAGCCTGTTCTACAGAGTGAGTTCCAGGAAGGCGCCAAAGCTACATAGAGAATCCCTGTCTCGAAAAAGCAAAAAAAAAAAAAAAAAAAAAAAAAAGTATTAAGTCTTGCTGGGAAGACCCAGCCTTCTTCACCTAAGAGACAGGGCTTGCATGGACATTGCCTACTCAGGGAGGCTCTCTTGATGTGGGGCTCACATCTTAACTCCTTCACATGGGACTTTTCACAGCTGTAGAATCTGTAAATGGCCAGAAATCCCAGACCACTGATGTCAGGCATATCAGGAGTTCAAGGTTAACCTAATTCTACTGAATGAGTTGTAGGCCAGTGTAGCTAGAGTTTTCCTGCCTTGCCCACAGTTAGGACAAATCTCTGTCACCTGCCAGTCCCACAGCCGCTCAGACCCAACCAAGTTTTGCTTACAAACTGTATGGCCGTGGTAGGCTTCTTGCTAACTGTCCTTATAGCTTAAATTAATCCATTTCCATAAATCTATGCCTTGCCACGTGGCTGGTGGCTTACCGGCATCTTCACATGCTGCTGGTCATGGCGGCGGCTGCAGTGTCTCTCCTTCTGCCTTCCTGTCCTTTTATTTCTCCTCTCTGTTAGTCCCGCCTATCCTTCCTGCCTAGCCACAGCCGATCAGGTTTTATTTATTGATCAATCAGAACAACTTGACATACAGACCATCCCCCAGCACAGCCAAGTGCAGACCATCTCAGACACCTGCACTCAGGCCCATGGTCCTAATCATCCTCTATGCGGACCTGCTGGGTAACGCCACAAAGAACCCAAGAAGGGCTCCCACAGGACATACAGAACATCCCACAGCAGGCCAGCCCCAGGATACCGGGCAACCCTGTCTCCAAAATAGAAGGAAGGAAACAGATGCATGTATCTTTCACACTGTTGCCTGCCAGTTGACTTCCTCTTGTCCTGGTGTTGAAAGTCCATATTAGAGTCTCTTTCTCTAGTCCAGCTCAGCTGTTGTGAATGAGCCCTCTATTGTGTCATGACATGAGTTTGTGGATAATGCCAGCAACAGGAAGATCAAGGGAAAAGGGGCAGATGTTCATGGTAATCCTCAAGTAGAACTGGGCTGCATGTTGGCTGGGATACAGGAGATACTGTCTTAAGAACCTCAAACCCGCAAAACCCATCAAGGATCAGAATGAGGTTTTCCCTATCCTTGAATATTAATGCTGTGAGTCCCTGTTGGATGTAACCGTCCTATTGTCCCTCAGTCCCCTTTGCTTAAAAGCGAACACAGCAGAGAAACCTTCTGTCCCACTAGAGAGAGCAGTGTTCCTCAACCATTAGTTTATTTCAGTTGCTACTTTCTAAGTGCAATTTACTACAGTTTTAAATCATAATGTCAATCTCTGTGTTTGCTGATAATCTTAGGCCATCCTTGTGATGGGATCATTCTACCTCTAGAGGGGTCCTGACCCACAGTTTGAGAACCACTGGGGTGGATAAGCAACTGTGTGCCTCTGTAGGAGAGAGAAGCACCCATTTCAGGTCTTCAGACTGTAGCAGTACTGTTCTGAACTGAGACTGAAGATTTCGAAGCCTGGCCCAGCATTGGCACATCAGTGTGGGCTCCATCCTAGAAGGCCCCACTGGTGTATCACTCTTGTGTTTTCAACAGCTTGTGCTTACATGCTATCCCCTGTTCTCCTGCACTGCTTCCTTTTAGCATCTCTGTCTCTTTCTTTCTTCCCTTTCTTTCTTTCTTTCTTTCTTTCTTTCTTTCTTTCTTTCTTTCTTTCTTTCTTTCTTTTTTTTGAGACAGTGTTTCTCTGTGTAATTACCTATCACTCCTGGTACTAGCTCTGTAGACCAGGCTGGGCTCAAATACACAAGAGATCCACCTACCTCTGCTTCCTGAGTGCTGGGATTACAGGCGTTCACCACCTCTGCCTGGCCCTCTTTCTCTTTTTGCCTGCTTTTGATGAAGTTGCATGGTTCCACTTCCCCAGTATTTGGATTAGCTACAGTTTTAGAGACAATTCTTAGTTACAAAATAACAGGTCCAAAAATTTTGTATATTTCAGGTTTTCAATAAAAGTTTACATGAAGTGAAAATATTTAACAAATGTGTTAGGTTATTAAATGGATCAGCCATGGATGCCAACATTTTTAATCCTAGCATGGAGATGGGGATCCAGACAGGTAGATCAGTTTGATGTTCTGAACCCTATGGTCTACATGTTAGTGAGTTCCAGGATGGCCAGGACTATGTAAAAACAAAAACAAACAAACAAACAAACAAAAAACTGTCTTACACTAGAAATCCAATTAAATATTTTGTTGTGTTTCTTTGACAATTATAATTGAGACTACTTAGTTTTGCTTGTTGGTCTAGCCTAAGAGTGCTAGAAATCTGGGCCACCCTTGTGTCTCAGCCTTCTGAGACAGTATTAAATCTCATTGTTATCCTCTGCAGACCTACCCTATAATCCAAGGTACATATTACCTCATTGTTTTAGAGTTAACCCCTAACAACTATCTCAGTGTTTGTGAACCTGGGGAGAGGCAGTACATAATAGGACTAAATATATTCTGGAGAAAGCTACTTACTTATGAAATATGGTGAGCAGAAAGGTGAAAAAAAAAACCCACGTACCAATTTTTCCTTCAGGACTTGTATCTCCAGTGACATAACTTCCTAATATGAGAAGTAAGCTCATAAAGATATAATTACTTCTCAATAAGCCATAGGCTGATTTCTGTGCATCTTACACATGGATCTTCGGGGGACATTTATCCAAACCATATTGCTCTGTGCAGGAGTAGTTAGACACAGGAAGATCTATTTCACATTGAATTATCATAGGGTCTGTAGGTTGGAGGAACTCATTTTTTTTTTTTAACTTCTAAACGTTTATCCTAGCATCTTATAGATTTTAGAGCATAATGTCTTCAACTCAAAATATTTTCATAAGATTTATTTGGTGTTTCTTAGAAGATTTTTGCATCTTAGCGTCTTTTGTTGGGTTATTACAAAGCAGTGTTTAAGTCCATAGAGCATGGGGTAATTTGGTTGATTGAAAGAGTCCCATAAAATCTATGAAAATAAAATGTCTTAAAATATGAGAGAGATTATCTGTATGCCTATACATATGAAGTTATACCCTCTAGTACTTTGTGTGTGGTTGGCACCCATAAGCTCACAAAAAGTGGCACTATTAGGAAGTGTGGCTCTGTTGGACTAGATGTGGCCATTTTGGAGGAAGGGTGTCACTTGGGGGCAGCCTTTGATGTCATATATATGCTCAAACCATGCCCAATATGTCAGTTCACTTCCTTTTTACTGACAATCAAGATGTAGGATTCTTAGCTCCAGCAACATGTCTGTCTGTAAGCCCCCATGTCCCAACATGATGATAATTAAGCTCTAAAAATATAAACTACCCCACTAAATATTTTTCATTATAGGAGTTGCTGTGGTCATGGTGTCTCTTTATAACAACTGAAACCCTAAGACATATGAACTGTTTGGGGGGCCCTCAGGTAGGGGGATCAGGATCTGTCCCTATGGTGGAACACCTTGCACCACCTTGGTGCAGGAGGGAGGGGCTTGGACCTGCCTCAGCTAAATGTGCCAGGCTCTGCTGACTCCCCATGGGAGACCTTGACTTGAAGGAGGTGGGAATGGGGGATGGGTTGGGTGGAATGCTGGAGGGGGGCGGGAAGAAGGAGGAGGATGTATCTGTAGTTGGTATGTAAAATGAATAGAACATTTCTTAATTAAAAAGAAAAGACATCTCACATGCAGTTATGCTACAAAAGCTATGTACTGCCTAACAAAACACCAGTTCCAGGCATTGAAAACCTACTCTGGAGTTGTTGATAAGGTGAATACAAGAGACTCCCCAAACAAGATAAGCTATTGGACTTGATCCTCTTAGCCTTTCAGGGCAAAGTGCAGAAAAAATATAATAGGGAAAAAATCTCTATAATCTTTTAGATATATGTTATCTCTTTACTATATGTGTTAATATATTTTAATAAATTATCTTTAATACTATACATGATTTTTATAGAATGAATAGTCTTACATTGCTGTATTACATAATACTTTATTTAATATTTATGGAATATTTTTAATATTCTATGTTCTATAAAAGCTTTTCAGAATCATACTTTCTAAGTTACAAATTAATCTTATCAGGATAAATCACCAAAATATGTCTGTTCACTTTTTCACCGTAGAAAACATTAACATTCACATTTCTAATTAAACAACAGAATGTATTTCCAAAGATGGCAAGAATTTATAAAATAATTTGAATATTTGGATAGCTACATAATCACCAACTTCTTTCCTGGAAATTCAGCAATTGAAAATTATCAGGAGAATATAAAAATATATTCTATCCAATTTCTATCTTAGGCAATTGCACAATTCATTTTGACCTCTGTATATTTTATTATCAAACATGGGTGTTTAGACCATGCTTTATATGCAAAAATGTGCCTAAGCATTCCTGTACTGTAAAGTTACTTGTACTTTTGTTTATGTTTGTCTTCATTCTATAGTCCTTGTACTATGGTAGTAGCAATCATACACATTTAATGGTACTGTAATAAATGAAAACATTTTGTTCTTAAGAGTGTGCAAGTCCTTGAGTGGTATAGCTCAGCGGGTAAATCACTTGTTGTGTAAATATGAGCCTGAATTCCAATAACATGACGGAACTATGCAATCAGGGAGAGGTAAATATGTTTCCCATTGATGGGAAAGACAGAGAAGAATGCCATACCCTGCTTAGAAAATCATTCAGCTATTTGTTTACTTTGTAAATACAAGGTAGGGAGGGTTAGTCAAAAAGTCCCAGTGATGACCACTGGCTTCTACATATGTATGTGCATGCATGCCTACCCACAGACACACATGAACAAGCAGAAATTAAATATTTGAATATTTGTTATCAGACAAATCCTAGATTACAATCAACTTTTAAATTTCAGTTTTTTATAAATTTACATCATTACCAGAATATAATATACATTTTCTATTTATTCTATATTCTTTATATATATATATATATATATATATTTCAGAGTATTAGAATCAAACAGATACAAAACCAACAACAAAGCACGAGAACCAACTTCCTTTTAAAGAAATATTCTACCAATAACTAATTTAAATTGCATTTAATTTCATTTTAAGTGACACTTCTTTTCACTTTCTGCTTTATCTCAAAGTAATATTTTAGGGACATGACGATGTGCCCGGTGGTTTATAAATGGTATGAAATAAAGCATTGCATTTGTACTGTATACATGTACAGTAAAATGAGAAATACATTTACATAAGAAAAAGACAAAGTGCTGAAAGTGACTTACATGTGAATGCATGAAATTGTCAAAGAGTAATGAAAACATTATCTAAAATAGTTAAACTGTTTTTCTTCAATTATACACAGAGTGGTTGTTTTGAGCCCTTGAATACTGGGAAATAAAATGCACTATGTACTCTAAAATCTACAGAAATAATGCATTGAAGTTGGGAACATGAATTTGCTTGTTCTTGATAAGTATGTGTTTGACTATCATAATTCAAAGCATAATAGCTTTAAATAGATATTTTAGGCTAAACTTTGTAAAACATACACACATATTAATGTAAACAGTTAGAGCCAATATTAAAAGACAGCAGGAGATGTGAAGTGAAGAGATATAGGTTATAATTGTTGATTTGAATAAAAAATAATTCTATGATGTGTAAGTTGATTCTCACAAAATTCATCACTATAGCAAGGTTTTTATCAACTCTTTGAACCTTAGTTCTTATACTTTTCCTATGAAACAGCCTATAGATGAGTCCAATGTCTTTCTTCAACTGTGCACTTGAAATCAAACAGCTCTCCCATGAGGATGAAGATTGCAAGTGGTTGAATGAGATTCAATCTTCCACTTCCCCAGAATGATAAAATTAGAGTCTTAGAGTCTTTAAAAACAGACTAAAGGCAAGTATTTTTCCAAAATCCCATTCATCAGTGTCTAGCTGACTTCCATCACAATAGTGCACTCAAGCTGCCATTCAGTAGCTACTTAAAAATAATTTATCCAATCATCCCTCTTGCTCAATTATTTCAGTTCTATGGAGCCCTAGGTAGATTTCACTTGATGAACATCTAGCCTCACAGACAAACTTCCTATGATCCACCTGGAAAGGCAAGATTTTAATATACTTTCATTTTATTTTACAGTGAAAAATACTAACTGCCTGCTGCTATATGCAAAAGAATTCTAGATATTGGCACATGTGTCATTTTCCTTGAAAAATGCACAAATGAAAAAGAACACTATCCCTATACTTAAATTTTTTATTGACATAAAACAAATGTTTTGTCTTATGGAAAATTTTTCTAGAAATAAGACCTATAATACCACTTACCAATCATTTTTAAAGCCATTATTTTGTCTGACTGAGCCAGTGGTATATGTGTATTCTCATTTTGCATCTCCAAGATAGTCTCCATATAACAGACAAACTGAAACAATTCACTGTGTTTCATAGAGTGCAGGAGGGCTTCTTCACATTGAAAACTTCAAGATAATCTCTTATTATCCCCCAGATAAACGAGTTCCCACAATGTGTCCACTACTGAGATTTCTTTCACAAATACAGTGTTTATCATATTTCAGAAAACAGTTGGTTCTCAGTTATCAGCATGTATTATTTTGTGATAAAAGATCTCACCTGGCTGGCATCTGACAGATATAAAGCAATGTACATGTGCTCCACTGTGGGATGCCTGTCAAACCTCTGCAAAAATATTGGTTTCCTCTAGCCCTTTTGTTTATAATTCCTCTAACAGGAGGCTATCATGATAGCCTATATTCTCCTGCAGACAACCCCGGGATGAGAAACATTGGTTCTTTTGGAGTTGTCTGAACATTTCAGTTGCTGCTAAATCCACCCACAGGGCAAACAATAGCACTTCCTCAATTTGAAATGTTTACTGTGGTTTCTCCAATAACATTTTAACAGTGAAAGGCAAACAGAGACCTCAAGAGTTTTTATATCCCTGTGACCTTATTAAAATTCACAAATGTTATCACTATCAATCACAAACTTAAGAAACAAACCATGACTTCTTCATCAAACATCAAAATAATAGGACGAAATATGAAAAAGTGTATTTTACAAGATACTGATAGTTATTTTAATATGGTTATTTTTTTCATTTATTACTTGTATGTTAATATTTAAATTACCACTAATATTAAAAAAATAACAAACCTTTGTCAACAAGTGTGTCAACCTTAATGTTTCAACAAACCAAAGCCTAAAATGACTTTTAATAAAGGAAATTTTTTTCTTTTTAAAACTATTTTCATTGGAGAGGGAAAAAGAATGTAGTAGTAATTTTATCCTTTCCTAAAATTAAATCATGATGAATGTATCACAAATGCCTGTAGCAAAAATCAATTTTAATACCAGGTAAATTATGAAAAATATGTTCAAGTAAAGTTAGGATATATGTCTTTTAAAACTTTTAATAAGTAAGATTAAAAGTATTAATTAATTTCACCTAAACTGGGAGTAGATATAAGATTTCAGACTTCTGACATGTAATTACTCCAATGTAATTTGCAGTGTTTTGGGAGTATGGGAGAAGAGTATTTCTACTAGTGAGTTGTTTAAAAGGGGTTACCATATATAGAAAAAACTAATATGTTCTTCATGACAATAGACTATTATTAGATTGAGTATAAACTGTTACAATGAATAATATGTTTCTGGAATTTTGTTGGTTATTTAAAGGTCTCTGTCCATTAAGCAATGCACAAAATAGACCACTATATTATGTTTAACAATTGCTTTGGAAAACTAAATTTTTCATAGAAGAAATCAGAGGTATAGTAACAATATGAATAAAAATAAAATGTATTTAACAAAATTAATATAACTGCCAAAAGGAGTTTGAGCAATTATTGGTGGCATGCAAAGTTATATACCTTTCAAAAGGTGCAGCCTTTCAGGCCCTCTTTGAGTAATTATCTTCCTCAGGTTTGTCTCATAATTCTCTGGCTTCTATTAATTCCCTTGTGATTTCTTCTCTGATGTGTCTTAGTTAGAAATATGCAACAATAATCTCTTTATTTTTGAGTATTCTGTAACCTTTTAAGTGTTAGCTTAATTATGTTTGGAAATTAAGAAAAATCATCAAC